>NW_024038225.1:0-65153 GCF_016077235.1 Cyprinodon tularosa
GCTAATAATTCGCGAACCTTCGGACTAATGAGAAAGTTTTATACAAGCACGCATCGCACCATTGGTCCCGACGCGTGTGCCAACTCTGGGCCCGATCCGACAAACCGTGCGGGACTAGTTACGCGCCGAAGTTTTAGGGGACGAGGAGAACTATAAGCTATAATAATAATACGCGGAATAAATATGTGCAATAGTAATAGGTGGGCCATGCCTTCGGCATGTGGCCCCCCTAATAATACGCGGAATAAATATGTGAGATAGTAGTAGGTGGGCCATGCCTTCGGCATGTGGCCCCCCTAATAATAATACGCGGAATAAATATGTGCAATAGTAATAGGTGGGCCATGCCTTCGGCATGTGGCCCCCCTAATAATACGCGGAATAAATATGTGCAATAGTAAATTTGAATATTGATTTTACTTGGTATCAATTGATTCGAAAGATGGCGGCTGCGTGAGTGTTTTGTGTTGCAGACTGTTCTGCCAAACAAACTTTTTTCGAAAGATAAGGCCTTCAACTACCTCTAATTACTGAAACATGTTGTAGAACTTAAAGTTATATGAAAATTGCAGCCGACTTTTTGTTTCAAGAAACGTTCTGACGCTTTAGCAAGCCCTAAGATGCAGTCAGGTGCAAATGAAGTTCTCCTGGACGCGCTCCAGCAATTAAAGTCCGAAATGGTGCGTCATTTTGATGCAAGAATGGACACTATCCAGAGTAACTTGGAAACAATAAAGCTCTCGCTTTCAAATTTAGGAGAGCATGTCTCGCAGCTTGAGCAGAGAGTTAGCAGCAACGAGGACAACATCTCTGATTATGGGAAACGAATGGAAGTATTAGAAAAGGAAAACGCATACCTGCGCGCCAAGCTGGATGATATCGAAAACCGAAGCCGGGCTTACAATCTTCGCTTTGTCCACGTTCCGGAAAAATCGGAGGGAAAGGATACTCGTGGATTTATCTCCAACCTGATTGTTCACCTCTTCGGGAGTGAAAACTTCCCTACACCCCCGGCCATTGAGAAGGCCCATCGCTCCCCTGCGCAACAGCAACCCAAGGTGAAGGCGCAGCGCTCCGAGGCGCAGCAAGCAAAGAAGGGGGCAAATCGCCATCCAACACAGCAAACACAGGACAACGTCAAGCCAAGAGTGATCATGGTGAGATTTCTCAGTCTTCAGGACAGAGAGAAAGTCCTTCGACTGGCCAGAGAAAAGCAGCAACTTGTCTACAATGGTGAGCGGATTCATATATTTCCCGACTTCAGTGCGGCTGTGATCAACAAACGGCGTGAATTCGATGACATTAAAAAACAGCTTAAGCAACGTAAACTGGACTATCACATGACTTTCCCTGCTATACTTGTAGTCGATATCAACGGGAAACCTGTGCAGTTTAAAACACCCAACGCTGCGCTTCAGTTTCTGCAGGAAATTGGAAATGCTGACTGACTCAACTTTGAGTTTAGCCTATTGTATATGAGTTCAGAAGATGCTGCAATTGTTTCATACCTTTTTTCCCCTTCTTCTGTTTCTTTTCTTTTTCTTTTTTCTTTTTTTTTTTTTTCCTTTGAAGGCAATGACTGATATGGAAAACTGAATACTCGTGAAAGACACTCCTTAATTGTCCCTTTGCTCAAAACTGAGATACTTTGCATTTGGTATGATAAGCAGCCCTCTGTTGACATATAGGCCTATTATTGGATTGCACATTTATGTGCTGTTTTGGTGCGCCCTACAACGGGCCTTTCTCTGTTTTAGTTATGATAGATGCTGCCTTTTGTGGACTTAATGGGAAATTAAGAAGTAAAAGAATAATCATAATATTTTGTGTATGCTGGCAGATAGTCTACTTTCTTTTTCGGTCAAGGCTATATATGTGTGTTTGTGTGTGTGTGTTGCTCTTCTATCCTACGCTGTGTCCTGCTCTCTCTTATTTGGTTCTATTTGAATATGGGTAAAGGTTTATTTATCATTCACTTAAATATCAGGAGCTTACCTCACAAAATTGATCTCCTAAGAGCTTGGCTTTCTTATAACAAACCTGCTGTCATTACTGTTTCTGAAACTTGGTTACAAAATAAAATATGTGATGCTGAAATAAGCCTAGAGGGTTACACCCTATATCGAGCAGATAGAGGCAGTCGTGGTGGAGGTGTTGCTACCTATATATCTTCTACTTTGACCTCAGAGGTTGTTAGTCCAAATGAAAGCCCATTGCACTTTGAGTGCCTCTTTGTGAGACTACGTTTTGATCATAAACAACTGATTATTGGTAATATCTACAGGCCTCCTAACTCTCCTTCCGAATCTATTAATAATATTCTTGCCACTATTAATTCACTTAATTGTTCTGATGAACTTATTGTTCTGGGTGATTTCAACCGAAACTGGCTCGACAGGTCTTCAGCTAAGGAGAAGAGTTTATTGGAAAGCCTGCATCTCACTCAGATAATACAGGAACCCACAAGAGTGGCTGGGAGTTCCAGATCTCTCTTAGACTGGATCTTGGTCACTCATCCCAACAGAATAGCTGATTCTGGTATTTTATCAGATTGCTTCAGTGACCACTCGGTTATCTTCTGTGTATGGAAAATAAGATTGCCACGATTGCCATCTAAAATAATTAAAGTAAGACAACATAAAAACTTTTCTGAAGATTCCTTTATTAATGATTTGCTAAATATCAATTGGTCTAGGTTAGAACTTATTCCTTATGTTGGGGATGCTTGGACTTTTTTTCATACTGAGGTACACAATGTGATTGACAAGCATGCACCATGGGTATCGGTGAAAGTCAAGGGTAGGCATCTACCATGGATTGATGGTGACCTGTTGCATCTTTTTAAGGAAAGGGATAAGGCCTGGAAGCGTTACCAATCAACAAAAGCTATGGTTGATGGGATCGAATATAAGAGATTACGTAATATCTGTACTGTGAAAACAAGGAATGCAAAGTCAAATTACTATAAGACAGCATTGTCTAATGACTTCACTAGTCCAAAACAATTTTGGAAAAAACTTAACAGCTTATTGAATAAACCTGCTGTGAATTCTCCTCTATCGCTTCGTGTAAATGATAAAATTAGTAGTGACCCTGCTACTGTGGCTGATGCATTTAACCAACATTTTTCCTCTGTAAGCAAATTATGCCCATCTAATCTATTCCATTCCAATCTTGTAAATTCACCAGTAGCCAATACTTCTTTTACACTAACTACAATAACTCCTACTGAAGTGCAACAGGCTATCTCTGATACTAAATCTGGTAGTGCTGGTCCTGATGGTCTGGAAATTAAGTTTATTAAGATTGCATCTCACATCCTGGCATTTCCACTATGCTATCTATTTAATTTATCCATATCCACATCTGAAGTTCCAGCCATGTGGAAGTATGCTAGAGTAACACCTATACATAAAAGTGGTGATCCACTTGACCCAAATAACTATAGACCAATTTCGATTATTAATACTGTGGCAAAAATATTTGAAAAAATTATTTTTAAGCGATTGTTTAAATATGTCAATGACTTCTCTGTCCTTTCTGAGATGCAATCAGGTTTCAGACCAAACTACTCTACCACTACTGCCCTCACAAAGTTTGTCAATGATGTTACATCCTCTTTAGACAATAACATGCCTACTGGAGCAATATTTATAGATCTCACCAAGGCTTTTGATTTGGTCAATCACTATTTACTTCTTGACAAACTGCATGGTATCGGTCTGTGTAAGCAGTCACTTTTTTGGTTTAATTCTTATCTTCATTTAAGACGTCAGTCGGTGGCTTTCAATGGCTGTCTTTCTCAGTACACAGTTATGGAAAATGGGGTTCCGCAAGGTTCATGCTTAGGCCCTCTGTTGTTCTCTATATTCATAAATGACCTTCCAAAAGTATGCTCAAACTGTAATATCCTGCTGTATGCTGACGATACAGTTATTTACTCTGCTAAACCTGACATTAGTTTGATTGAGTCTTCATTGCAATCAGACTTTGATGATATTCAGAAGTGGTTTACAGCGAATGGGCTCATACTTAATAAGACTAAGTCTTACAGTATGCTTTTTGACAACAGGACAACCCGTTTTAAGCAAGATCATACTCTGTCAATAAGGTTTCTGGATGATACTCTTATGGAGAATGTGGAAGAATTTAAATATTTGGGCCTACTGCTTGACTCCAATCTTTCCTTCAAGTCACATATTGACTCCGTTGTCAAGAAAATTAATTTCAATCTTAGACTCTTATATCGCTCTATAAATTGTTTCACTCAACAGATCAGACTACGAATTGTAACACAGCTTTTATTTCCAATCCTTGATTACGCTGACATTGTGTATATGAATACAACAGAATCACACCTTAAATCTCTAAATGTTGTTTTCAACAGTCTCTGTCGATTTGTGTTGAGATGCCCATACCTTACCCACCATTGTCACATGTATCAGCAACTTAACCTCTTATCACCTAAGACTAGACGGCAGTTACACTGGTTTCAGTTTATTTATAAATGTTTTTTCTTTAATTATCCATCCTATTTACAAAACCATTTGAATCCATATAGGTCTACTTATGGACTTAGACATCTTGATCATTTGTTCTTTTCTGTTCCAAGAATATCTAAAGAAATAGGAAGACGTGCCTTCAGATTTAAAGCCCCTTCTGACTGGAATAGCTTACCCAGATCACTGAGATCAATTTCATCTTTTCCTCACTTTAAATCATCCTTATTAAGTTTTCTGCATTCAAGAGACCAGTGCACCTGCTTTCCTGGCCGTGGTCCTTAAAACAAAACAAAACAAAAAGTTATGTACCTGCTGCTGTACCTATATTCATGTGTGCGGTTGTGCATATATACATGCTTATTTTTCCTTCTTATCTTTTTTATTTATTTAACTGATTTTCCAATTGTGGGTTTTCTCCTGAGTACTTTACTTGTATTTTATTCTTATTTTATTTCTGCTTAGTGTTCTATATATATAGATACATATATTTTCTATTTGTTTGTTTACCTGCATAAATATATTTGTGTAGAGATGTTGGACTGTTTAGCTTGTAGTGATGAAGAGCTTTGGTATGGATGTGTGACTGTGTGTATTGTTTGTCTCTGTTGTTCTTGGGACCCCCTCGAAAACGAGATGGATCATCTCAAGGGGCTATCCCTTAATAAAAGAATTGAATTGAATTAATAGGTGGGCCATGCCTTCGGCATGTGGCCCCCCTAATAAATATGTGCAATAGTAATAGGTGGGCCATGCCTTCGGCATGTGGCCCCCCTAATAATACGCGGAATAAATATGTGCAATAGTAATAGGTGGGCCATGCCTTCGGCATGTGGCCCCCCTAATAATACGCGGAATAAATATGTGCAATAGTAATAGGTGGGCCATGCCTTCGGCATATGGCCCCCCTAATAATACGCGGAATAAATATGTGCAATAGTAATAGGTGGGCCATGCCTTCGGCATGTGGCCCCCCTAATTAATCTCATGCTGTCTAGTAATTCTACAGATTAGGGAGCATATATACTGTATATATAGTAAAGGGAATTGGTCGTAGCACTGATCCCTGTGGTACTCCACAGGTAACCCTTGAGCATGAGGAAGATTTTTCATTAATGTGAACAAACTGAAATCAGTCAGATAGATAAGACTTAAACCAGTCTAGTTCTTTTCCTTTTAATTCCTACAAAATATTCAAGTATTTCTAAAAGAATATTATGATCAAATGCAGCATCTAACAGCAGATCTAACAGGACAACTAGAGATACAAGTCAATTATCGGAGGCTGTTAGTGAATTTCAAAAGAGCTGTTTCAGTGCTATGATGAACTCTAAAGCCCGACTGAAACTCTTCAAAAATTTCATTATGGTGTCAGTGGTTGCACACTTGTTTGGCAACAACTTTCTCAAGAATTTTGATTTCATACCTATAAGTAAATGATTTGGCACTCATCTACTTAAACCACAGCAAATAATTTTTGTTTGTTTGTTTGTTACTATATTCATATTACTATTCATGACATATATTTTCTCTATGTATGCATAAATTCTCTCTGGGTACTATGGCTTACTCTCACAATCCTTCCAAATACTGCTGGAAATAGGCACAAGGCCACAGTGATCATTACAGACAAACACTAGAAAATAGGTGGCGGGACAGATGTTCATAAATTGTAAAGATATATAATCTGTCATATAGCATATACTAAACAGGTTTTACTTAACTAAAACAAAACAGCATTTTCTTAGACTGTGAGTAGAAATGCACTTTGATGCATCCATAATTTTAAATTCAGCAATAGCGTTTATTAAGAATAGACTAAAACAGTGCTAATGACAAAAAAATAAATAAATCACATTTTACAAATTCAATCAATAACTGACATGAAATGCTGAAACAGTGTCAGATTTGGGCATTAATATAAGTGGCACATTTGACCACATGCCAGCTTTCCATGTTATAGTAACTCTGCTTACACATGGTCAATAGCCAGTAATGAAAACAGATTAATCACCTGGCATGGACACTTTTTTAGCATCTTTATGCATTGCAGTTTCTCAGCAAATAAATATCACTTTTCATCCTAACCAAATGCATGTACTATTTATTTATTTATTTTTTACAGTATCAGTCTGACTTAACCATAAGAAACATGCTGTATGCGTTTATGTCTAAATTGTATATTTGTGCATGATGTGAATAAAGTTTATCTTTGTATCAACGTATGTAGAAAAAGCAAGTATACAGGATTAGCTAGATTATCACTGCATTGTTGTACTGTAAATGAAACAGTACAATACCCGCTTTACCTGTTGCTGCTCATAATGTTGTGTCTGATTGATATACATCTTTTATTCGGTGTAATTGTTGGTATCCTGGTTAATATTTCTCAGACGAAAGTTATCCTGATACTTAAGTATCAGACTGAATTCTTCTAAAGGTATTCTTGACTGATTGATGGGGGAGTAACTGATTTCCCCACAACTGCTTAACTCAGACCGTCTAAATCCCACCCACAGATGTCCATTAAGAAGATAACACTATGTGGATCATTTACAGAGATGGCAAAAGTACTCACTTTCTGTACTTGAGTAAAAGTACAGATACTTGTGTTAAAAAATACTCTGGTAAAAGTGGAAGTACTGATTAAACTTCTTTACTCAAGTGAAAGTAACAAAGTACAGGCTTGTAAATTTACTTAAAGTATAAAAGTAAAAGTAGAAACCACTTTTTTCATGCCGTTGCCTACATTTTAAATGGATGTCTGCCAATAGGACTTGATCTCCGTTGTGTTCATTTTCAATCATCTCGTCGTCCATGCTACTAGTACAAACCGCCACCAAGCTGCAATGATTTGCCGCCAATGAATACTGCCGAATCTGTCGATTCATCTTGTAGTGGTGCGTCAAATGCAACGTAGATTCCCATCCAATTAGATTGAATTTGGTATTGATGACGTGAAATATAATAACGGTAACTCCATTGAAATGATTCAAAACTAAAGTAACGAGCCAATTTTTTAAAATGTAAGGAGTAGAAAGTACAGATATTTGTGTAAAAATGTAAGGATTAGAAGTAAAAAGTCGCCATAAAAATAAGTAGTAAAGTAAAGTAAAAATATCAGAAAAATCTACTTGAGTACAGTAACGAAGTATTTGTACTTCGTTACTTCCCATCTCTGATCATTTAGCATAAAGTATTTATAGAGGTACTAAATATCTAACTGGGACAGGGGGCAAATATGCATTCGTAATATACATTTCTCAATTAACTAGCTATTTCTTTGTTAAGACTTTTTTTTTTTTATCAGTTGTGGAAAACCCAATGATATAAGTCTATTTTTATTTTTTTTTTATGTAAATGACCAAGCTGTAATAACAGTAATGTAACAAGTAGATGTCCAGGGCTGAAACTTTTGGTACTCTATTTTTATCCTACAATCCAAACACAGGATTCTGCATAACATTCTAGGATCAAAAGTGGGGATTTCAAGGATTTTCTTGGTTTTTGCATCCAAGGAACCCTGCTCAATCCCAGGATTGTGTTTGTGTACTCCTCCCCACCTAAAACTATGATGTCAAATTATTACACATAAAGTAAAATATGTTAAATCATTATTCAACATTAATTTTGATGAGTAATAATTTCAACTTGCAAACAGACTTGGTAAACATTTATTCTGAAACAACCAAAATTCAAAATGACAATGAGATTCCATAATTCTTTCTCAGAAAATGTTAATACTTTTTTAAATGTCCTGGAACTGCTAGGTTCCCACCTTAATTAACGTAACATCAGCAAAAGTTCCCTGAGTCTGAATAGTTCTTCAGCCTTGGGCAATAAACTAAAGACTTATGACTTGGCAGATATCAGGACAACTTTCATAAACACCCTCCTTAAGAAGAATAAGCCAATAACTGGCAGTGACATACTGTAAAAACAACAATTTAATATTGAAAAATTGTGCATTATTTTACACTTCATTGTGATTAAAGATGACCCAAAATCTAAGTATTTCTTCTTTAAAAAATTTACGCTCCAAGTAAACTGGAAGCAGCGCTGAAAGGAAACTCTGGGGTCATCCATTGAACAAAAGACAGCAGGTTGCACAATAACAGAATTGATATGGTAAAATAGCACATTGTTGCTTGGTTGCAGGAATACAGTGACAGTGGACATCAGTTTGCAGTGAAGAAGATAAGCGTTGCCTTGAGGAGAGCTGTAAAACTAACGGCAGGCAGCCGGGCTGATCTGACCGGGCAAAGCCTGATGTGATTTGAGTATTTTTTGACAAACTGCCTCAAACAAGAAATATCTGAATTCAAAGGGCATAATACATCTTACAAACGAATGAGGACCTTGTAGGGAGATAATAATCCCATGTGTTTTAGTTGATCTAATGTGAAAAACTCACCAAAGTGAAAAGCTGTTGCCAGACACATCAGTTGCAAAGGTAAGAAATTAGGAAAATTCCAAAATAAATGTATTTAAAATAATGGATTAGTTCCAAATTAGTTCCATGTTCATTTTATTTCTAAAACTCATTAGAAACGCCACCAGAAACCAGTTCTGAACATAGTCAGTATTCTACAGATGTCCTAAACTGTTTCACTGATTCATGCTATTATATGCTATGAACATAGCATTAAAGGACTGGCTGTTGCCAGATTTTCAGTTATTCCTCTAGTGATGTAGTATGTGTAATATGTGTAGTGTTTTGTTGCTTTGGAGGTGTTCGAAAGCCCGGCTTCCAGGAGTTAGAGTAGGCCCAATTGTTAAGTTCCCGGAGCCACAAAGAACAGAGACACTTCCACGTATTGGTCCTGCAACAGTGTCTGAATAGCCAGACGATTGGGTAATGCTACACAGAAAGCATAGCCGTAGATGTCTGCTCACTGGTCACAACTAACTCGTCCATTTTTCTCACCGATTTGTCCTGCTCAGTGACACACCCAATGAGAAACCACTCTAGTAAATGGCAGCTCTATAGGCAGAGAGACACAAGGGACTAGAGCCAGATGTTTGCAGAGGGCCAGAAGGGGCAATATCAAATCCTACCTGAAACTGCAGGCCAAGGATAAGGTTAAATACAGTAAGATTTTTGCTGGTTAAGATTCTCAGTCATCAAGGTCATTCCAAAAAAAGATTTTTTTTAAACCACTGGACTTTGTTTTCAAACTTTGAAGACGTTTCGCTTCCCATCCAGCAAGCTTTCTCAATTCAAAATGTCTGGTGTAGCTTTGAGTTCCAGGCTTTATAGAGAAGCCCAACAAAACCCTTGTCATAGCTTAGAAAACATGCAAATTGAACCGAAAACACAGGTCCATCTCTTAGTATGGGGGAGTCGTTGAGGTTGTTATTAGCCTGCAAGTTAACCTGAAACTGGCCCATGCCTCTTTAAAGGGGAGCTGTTAGTTGTAATAAACTGAATTTAATTGAATTGACCATAGCTGTGTATACTGTTTGAAGATGAAAAAATGCTTTTATTATTACTATACTTTAAAACTCTTACCTGTTAATAAAAACACATTTTGACATGTAAATGCATATGGCACGCTAAAAAATACATCACTACAGATTCTAAGGTATATATGAATTACAAATCATGTAGTAAATCATCTGTTGTGTCTTCTTGTACTCCTTAACACTGCTTTGCTTCACCTCTTTATTTTTTTACTGTTGTGTGGTGCCGTCACCAGCTCTAAAACATGCAGACCTGCGCCCTAAAGAGGGGGTCTGCTATCTTATGACAGCTGACATTCTTCTTCTGACTGCTTCTCTCACCAATCGTGACTGAAATATGCCTTTGGAGATATAACCGCTGTCTTTATTGCCAGCCACTGTAGAAGCAGTCAGTTCATGTAGTGGAATTCCCCTCCCATGTCATAAAAGAGCATAACAAAATCCCAGAATAGTGGTGTTAAAATGCTTTTTTCAGGAAGATTTATATATATATATATATATATATATATATATATATATATATATATATATATATATATATATATATATATATATACATATATATATAGGTACATATTTCTAGTAAGGAAAGGATGTCATAAGCACAGGTCATTGCTAAAAAAAAAAAAAAATTTATAATAAATAAATTAAAAAAGCAGGTTGTTCGCAGAACACTGTGTCTAAGCATATTCATAAAGAACATATTGGAGGGAAAAAGATGCAGTAGGAAAAATGTGCACCACAACAATACTAGCAGTGTTCAAGGGATTGTAACAAAAAACCTTTAACAGATTTGGGAAGGTTCAATATCAGTGGATTTGGAATGGAGTCAGTGCATCAATAGCCACTAAGCACAGGGAAATCCTATAGTTGGGTTACAAATATCCCATTAGCAGTGTCAGATCATTCCTGAACCAAAAACAGCATCAGAAGCGTTCTTGAGTTGTAAATCGCTTCAGCTGTTGCTCAGTGTTTTAAAGTGAAATCAAAGTATAGAAATTTTACTTGGAAATCAATTTGCCAGAGTCTGAAGGGAAGGAGGAGAACAATATCAACTGTGCTTAAATGTTCAGAGTACAGCTCCCACAGTCAGTGCTGATTTAGGGTGCCATATTATCTGCTTGTGTGTTTGCTGAAAAACTTGTCTATAAAGCAATCTACCAGGACATTTTACTTCCTCATGCTGCCTTCTGCTAAATGTTCCTTGATGCGGACGTCAGTCTCCAACAGGACTTGGTGGCTGACCACACTACTAAAAGGAGCAAGATCTGTTTAAGGGATCATAGCTTTATTTTGCTTGATTAGCCAGAAAATGGCCTGACCTTAAATCTGAAGAGAATCCTTTGGGGGTATTGTTAAGAAGAGGATGAGATACACCAGACCAAACAATGCAGATCACCTGAATGAGACTGTTAAAGGTTCTATTGCAACTTAATATTACACTCATGCCCATGTCAAATTAGAACCAACTAATTGAGTGCAAAGAAATTAGCATATATTTTTTTGGAATTCTTACTTTTTTTTAAATTCCCTCATAAATAGATCTATGTAATGAAACTTTCATATATATATATATATATATATATATATATATATATATATATATATATATATATATATATTTTTTTTTTTTTTTTTTTTTTAGAACATTCTTATTTCTCAATGTTTTCTTTTGTGCAGAGGTGGATAATGCAGGTCCAAAAAGTTAAATCTCTGCTTAGTTTTGTTCAATTCGGTTTACTTACAGTAACCAGGTGATTAGTGCCCAGTCTGTGTTGTGGAGCTGGAAATGTAAATGTTTTGAACTAATCTCTGTTCAGCATTTTTACCCCACGGAACAAAAAATATACAAATAATCATAACAAGGACAGGAGTTTTTCCCACAACTTTGGGCTGCTGGTTTGATCTAGAGATGCACCGATCTGATAGCTGGATCGGATATCGGTGATTTGATATCGAAGATCCAATCCACTGCACTTTGCATAGAATTTTTATTTTTCTCTTTATGATGCTTACTTGTAAATAAATAATACATACATTTATATCTGTGTTTATTTCTTTACCCTTTTTATGTCTTTGTCAAGACTAAACACTTAATAAATGTTTCATTTACTCAACAGTTGAAACGGATCGATATTGGTCGTTGTGCTAAGAAGAGGATGAGATACACCAGACAAAACAATGCAGATCGGTATAGGATTGGATAAAGAAAAAACTCATTGGTGAATCTCTAGATCAATCCTCTACTCCATCCATCTCAGTCATTTTGACATTCCAGTCATTTGGCAAACTGAAGGTGGTAAGAAGGCTGTGCAGGCATCCTTATGTCTCTCAGTGTTGCCCCAGAGCAGCTGTGGCTACAGTGTTGCTTTCCATCATTAGTGCAAATGATTGAGTGTAAGGTAATTGAGAACAAGAGGCTGCAGAGACAAATCACAGTGTCAGAAAGGTTTTAAAGTTTGGTTCAGCATTCATAACAGACCTTCAAATGTGTACAAAACTGCTTGGGTACTACAGTAATCTTGTAATTATTTTTAATTGCAGCTGCTGAGTGGCAGACAAATCTATCCTTCCATTATAAAATTTACAAACCAATGCTAAAATAATGTTTTAGATTGCAGCTTCACATACCTACCTTATCGACTGAATTGAACCATCCCTGCAAGGCCCCTTTGCATGTTGAGTCTGCCGTTATGCATTTGTAGTTAATAATTTATTGTATTGCCAATATGAATCTGAAATTCAATGTGAATAAAGACAGTAGCAATAAAAAAGTTAAATTACTAGTGAAATAAAAGATGCCTCTTCTCTGGGGTATAAAACATGACTGACAGGAGAGAGATTCCCCTCCACCATTCCCTTGCTCATCCTTGTTTGATTGATTGCCACCCTTCTGTTGCAGCTGTAATCCTTCACTGAGCTTTCCAACCCAGACAGAAATGCTGGACAGGGGAGATTTTTGTGTCGCGAGAGGCTTAAAGTGAAGACTTGAAGCCTCAAGCTTTTTGCATTTTGTGAATTTTAAATCAAAGCTCAAACCATACTTTTCAAACCCCATTTGTCTTTGCATAAGTTGTATGTATTCACTTTGACAATACAACTGCAGCATAACATATTTATTGTAGGACTTATGACATATGAAAATGTGCAAAACAATCGACGTCATCAATTTTAATAAGGAATTCAATGCCAGTCAGCTTCATATTTTCCAAATTTCATTTTGCAGAAATTAATATTCAACATTAAATTATTCTTAGACATTTTAGATGTTATTTAATTAGCAAATTGAATTTTCTTTTTAAGCAGCACTTGTTTACAACACAATGTCCAGGGAATGTTTTAAACACATTATGTTATTAATTATTGTTGAAGCAGCAATTTTAGGAAAAAAGCAGAAATAAAATGCTTTACGGAATTAAATATCTTTCCTGTTTTAAAATTCTTAAAACAGAAAGCCTAAAATGATAAAAGCGTACACTTTTCATTAAAATGCTACCCAAATGCCACTGTTATTCAGGCAGTGACAAAGGTTGCGATAGGAAATTAGCTTGAAGCATAGCAACAATTCAACATTAGTCACTGTTGGCATGATTCAGGCGGTCAAACCTTAAAATGACTCAGAGTAATCCTACGCACTCGGTGTCTATCATGAAACTGATGGATACCGGAGCTAAGAAACAAGAAATGCCCTGAAAAAAATGAGCTAAGCAGTTTCACCGATATGTTCTTTTTCATTTTGATTCTAATGACTCTTTTTTTTTAAATGGAAAAGATTCAATCTGTCACTCATCAGCAGCTTTTGCTTTGAGTCTCTCCTGTAGTTGTCAGCAAATTATGACCTTTAATGACAACAGAAGAATATGCACTCTAATAGTATCAAGGAAAAGTGCTAGTATTTGTATGTAAAATTAAAAGTAGCGACAAAACTAAAGTCTTAACATTATCATTATTTTTATAGACTAACCAGTTGTTTTTTGTTTCTTCATACAATCTAGCCTTTTTTTTTACCTCTCCCTAGAATCTGACAAACTGTCCTAGAAATACTGCTTTAAGAAAAATACTGCTTTAAAATTAAATTACATCACTGTGTATTTCAAAAGTATTTCTTCCTAGCTTTGTTCAATTAATTCTATTTTTATTTCCTCCAATCTTAACTTTCTGATCAAAGTGCCATCGCATAGTTAGATAACAACAATGACATATTGCATATTGACGGATTGAAATCAGTTAAACCCTTTTTTCTCCCAATACATAGTTTTTAAAAACCTCAGTGTGACTCTAAGTTTGAGCTGCTGAGTGAAACTTTGTGCTCTATTTGCACATTATCTCTCCTCTTTCAATGCCTTTTCTGAATCCCCCAACCCCCTTTTTTTCCATTTCTCTTCCTCTTCTCATTTCCAAGAAGATTGTCCTAAATTTCTTTGAAATTTAAATCGGATTGATACATAAACATTCCACTATAAACTCCTAAGTCAATCTCAGGATAGAAAGTCTGCTCTAATGCTGAAAAGAAAAGGCAAAACCGGCCGACTTTGAAACAGGAAATAATCTTTTATACGTAAAAGATTGCATTTGAGAGAAAGCTGTCCATCTAGGTGGCTCTCTATGTGACGTTGATCCATCAGCTGTCAATCTTCAGTCAAAATATCCTTTGTTGCTATAGGAACCATCACATGTTTGTCAGGGAAAAAAAAATATATTATAAATTCAAAGCCCAGCCAGGTGCTATGGTGTGCTGTAATTAACCAGGGGGCTAAAATTATGCAAAGCAGGCTGACTCATTGGCAGATACGAGTTCAGTTTTGGAATGACCGCACTATTTTTCTCCGTTTATCCAAAGAATGGCAAACTTAAGTATGTATTTTATGTTTTCTCTGTATTTCCCAGATCCTCTTATTAGAATAGTTAGTTTAATTCAGGCAAGTCAGGATAGATTTTAGCAAAAAAAAAAAAATATCCAGCCAAAAACGATAATCTTCAGTGCAGGAAGAATTCTTTCAGATATTTCAGTATTTGCAGGGTTTTTCAGTTTTCATGCACACTTCTGCATTTGATTTAGCAGTGGATAAGATACAGCTGCATGTTTTTTTTTATGCTTGTATGATGTATATGGACACACCTGCTGACAATTTGCACAGTAATAAGCAAAACCAGGCTAAGTTGAGTTCATCGTATAAGCCTGTAATTAACATCCTGTCTTCCTAAACAAATTAGCAGAGAAAGAGAGCTAGATATCATCTAAAATGTGTGGATACACACACACACACACATTTGTAGCAACCAAAGAAATGGTTGTTCCAGTTCTCCACAAATGTAAGCCCACACAAGCCAATTTGACATTTAAATACACCTACAATATTTTCTTTCAAATTCCACCAACATTTATAAATATGGCAATATATAACAAATAAACATTTATGGAAAAAAACAGTCCTTTCCTTCTGAATTTACATTGACAAAAGTATCAGTGATATATACTTAACATACTTAAAAAATATGAATGTAAATCTTTTAATATTATAATGAGTATAAACATTTAAAGTATTCCAAACAGTAGATGTGAGGTTTATTTTCTTCTTAAAATAAATTGTCAAAAGTCCATATCATATTTCTAAATAACACTTATGTTAGAGATAAACTTGTAATAAATTTAATAAATTATATTTCTAACCCAACAGCAAAAAACGATTCAGACAACTTCTGCCTGTATTTGTAAGAGAAATGTCAAATTATCACTGTATATCATGATTAACTTTTATATAAATCCTGATTTTATCCAATCCTGTTTTTACACACAAAATTGTTGAATAGTGTTAAAGAGTACAAGAAACCGGAACATCAAATTAGCTGAGACAAAATATACAACACTGGGATAAAAATATAGTTTAAACCTGACTCAAGTGAAAATGAGCTGCAAAAATATTAAGTAAACCAAAGATTATGGTTTTTGTTTTTATTTTATTTAGTGGCAATTGTGTTTTGTTTTTCCCTGAAATTATTTTTTAATTGTTAATTTTTTTGACTAGGATTTTCAGCAGTTCATTAGAACATTTCCACAAACCTATACCATTTTTTTGTAATTATATTTATATCCAACTAGTAGACATCAAATATTTGTTCAATTCAATACGAGCAGAGATCTTTTAAATGCAAATTAAGAAACAATTGTTTTCTAAAAATAAAACCTATTTATATCAGCACTTCGTAGTCCACTGTAAATTGTTTTTTTTACCAATCTTACTACTATGGCATTTTTTGTTTATCCCCTTTCTTCTTTTTCTTAACACCTAAATGTATATATTTTTTTAGCATTTTAATGCACTTAAACAGTTTTTTTCTAAGCAACATTTTTTTTCCAGAAATATTTTGTTTTTGCTCAACTAGAGCGGGGTTATGGAGGTCTCACAAACATCACTCAACGTATCTTTGCTTATTTTAAAGAAGTTGATAAGAAAGTAAAGGCAGTAACTTAAACCTGAACAGTAAACTTGTGCTTTTCTATATTAAAACACATGATGTATGAAAAAACTAATGCTCAGAGTGTAGATTATGCCTTATATTAAAAAGGACAAAATAAAGATTTTTATACTGAGCGATTTGTATTTCCCAGAGTAAAGTGGTAAGAAGTTCTATGAAAAGCAAAGAATATCATTTAAAATGTGCATCTGACATCAAAGTGTCCATGTTAATCTAGGAAAAAAGGCTTCTTTTAAAGGGATTTCAAACTGCAGCGTTTTACCAAACAGCTTCTGTACCTTGATGTTTCTAAAAACAAACAACTGTTATTCTCATTCTTCTTTTTTTCCACATTCTCAGGAAGTGTAGATTCTTTATCATTGTTCAGCAAATACCCTGCAGGGGCAAAAATAGCAGGAGATGTTTCTGAATATATGGCAGCTCAGATGTTCTTAATTGACAGCCAGTCATACAGGCAGCTGGTTAGTCAGCCAGTCAACCAGTTTGGAAAAGAGTGGCAAAAGTCCTGTGATGATATTCTGGAAACACTAAAACAACTTATTATGTATGATTTATATTTTTAGTGCAAAATATAAACCCACAAATATGCCTCAGGGAGAGGACACAGAGGGAATTAGACGTAGCTGTTTGTATAGATATGTTACCTTGTGAGGTCTGATAACCATAATTTATATGTTTCAGAGGTAATTTCTGTTCAGAGACTCTAGGTGAAAATAATGATATCCAACCCAGTAGGAAAGCCTGTGTGTTTGTTTATTTCACTAAAGGCAAATCCTGCTGCAGGCTTAATATACGACTGCAGGCTCATGAGGAATACTGCTCAGTGCAGATGACAACAGAGAGCACAGTGACCTTGCTTGTACCATAGTAAAACGTTTTGTTTTGGATGTTAAGTTTTCTTTCTATTGTAAAATTATTAACACACAATAAAAAAAAAAAAAGAATGTTATTTCTATTGAAACAATTTAAAACTTTTATTTTTGCTCACAAGACATATTTTTGTGCTAATCTTCACGATAACATTACGAGAGAAAGATGCCCTTACCTAAATGGAAACTGTTTAAAGGATTACTTATTAAATTTAAAACTTTGAGAACAGCTGTGACATTAAAAATAAATAGAAAAAAACTCCATTAAAAGCAGCACTGTCAAAAAATATTACAACTAGCAACACGAAAGTCAGCACTGAAAGATTTAAACATAATTAAAATAGAGGTCAGGTTCATTAAAGTAGGATATGATTCATGATACAATAAATAATGAAAATGGTCGGTGGATAAGATTTTAACACTTTCAGACATTTTCAGTTAATTAAATTAACAAATTACCAAAGCAATATAAGTAAAAAAGGGTTAAAACTAGTGCTGTCAATCGATTAAATTTTTTAATCGCGATTAATCGCATCAATGCCTGAGTTAACTCGCGATTAATCGCATTTTAATCGCACATTTTTTTCCTGATTGAAAATCATTTAAATACTCTCGATGACATACAAAAAAATACATACAGGCTAGGTTTGTGCCAATGTTCTTTTTTTAAAATGAAAACAGGTCACAGATACTGATTTATGCCATAGAAACATATGGCAAGAAGATGGGGAGGCATGTAGCAAAAAATAACAAATATGTAGGCAAAAAAAAGGCCCTGAAAACAGGCTGATGTAAAAGACAGTCTTTACAGTTAATACAGTCTTTTGAACAAAGACAAGCATTTTACCCTACCGCTATAAAATGCAGTAGAGTTAACATTAGATGTTAATTAACCAAGGTAATAATGAACAATTTTCAATCAATACATCAAAATCAATAGACCGACATTACTAGATGAAGGTAGTCTATGCTCTAGAAAGTTACTTTTCAGCCTCTTAACAAAAATGAGAACACACACACACCCACTCACCCACACACAGACACACCCACCCACACACACACACACGCGATACTGACCTGTTGCGTACACAGACGGCAAGAGGGCTGCTACGAGATTCCATTTCACCTCAGTAATCAGTTTTCTCAGCGTATTTCAGGTTGCTACTAGTTACCAGACACTCAACTTGTTTGTTGGTGGTGGGGCTTAAAGAAAAGGCACTAGCGTCACCCAGTGTATGAGCGTCTTTTTCCCTTGAGGAGCTCCGCTCTAGAAGCCTATGAGAAATGCATAGACTGGGGGAAAATAGCCCCGCCTTCCCGCAGGCTGCAGCGGGATGTACTTGGAAAAATTGTACCATAAAACCACATAGCGTTAATCTCACGTTAAAAAAATTATCGCCGTTAAAATGGCCTCGCGTTAACGCGTTAATAACGCGATAATTTTGACAGCACTAGTTAAAACCAAAAGTTTTATCAATAGAATCCACCCTGGCACTGCTTTGCAGAAAAAAATATACTTCTAGCTTGATATTCTACTTATCATAGGCTGGGTATTCAAGTATTAGCATAATTTAAGATGGATGAAATTATTTTTCAGGTGAATTTACAGCACTTGAATACATTGACCAACAGTATGCATCAGTGTGTATCGATGCTTAGTGCAGGTTCCTCTTCTCAAAAACTTGCCCATATAACTTGGTTGGATCTGTCACTGAACCATCATGTGATCCTGAGCGCTGCTTTAAGGCAGTTCGAGCAACAGAGAACCCTAAGATTTAGTTTCGACTCTCACCTGATTAGACAGCTTTGATTATATGATGTACATTTTAATGTAGAGCAGAGAATGTGTCCTTTACTAATAACTCTATGACTTCTTAGTGTTTTGCTCCAAAAAATTTCATATTCCAGAAAAGGCAGGGGGACTGATTAATCTTGTGACAGTGTGGTGAAGCCAATTGCATTCATGGGTGCTAAACCATGAAAGTTACAGGACGACCATCATTAGTGGAAAAAGTTAAGCAAATTTAAATACAAGTTTGAAGATTATACCAGTGCTGATTTTTATGTCCATTTAGTGACCGATTAATAGGAAAACCATCACATTTTTTGGACTGTGGGAAGAAGCCGGAGTATCCGGAGAGAACCCACGCATTTTCAGGGAGAACATGGAAACTCCATGCAGAAAGACCCTGGGTGGGAATCGAACCCAGAACCTTCTTGCTGCAAGGTAGCAGTGCTACCCACTAAGCCTAATGGGTATCCCTAATGGGAAAACCAATAACTATTGGTTACACCTGGCTACCAAGTTCAAACCACTTTACCCTTTGACAGCTCCACATCTATGATGCATATGTGACATTTCACTATATCTTTATTGGATTGAAATCTGAGTCAAAAATTAACTGGAGTTCAACAACCTCTTTGTTGTTCAGAGAAACCTTGTCTTTTCTTCTTTTGTAATAACTCCATTTTGAGATGAGGAATATACTGTTTTTTATTGCAGCCTCTTTCAACAAAAACTCAGCATGAATAAAAACTTCACAAAACATGCACTACAGTCATAATAGTGCTCTCTAGTGGACCGCCATGCAATACAAACTGCAAAACAAAGGAATGCTTGAGGTTACTTGAAGTTTTGATGTGATACATTATCTTGATAGAAGAGGCCATCTTTACATTAGTGCACTGTGGTCATAAAAGGATTGACACGGTCAGCAACAACACATACAGTAAGTGAGCTGGGTCATTTAAAAAGGCTCAATTGTCAGTAAGAGACCGAAAGTCTGCAAGCAAACTGCCTGTGTACTATAAAAAATATCCACCCTCAACCTTCCATAGAAGGATAAATTCACTGCTGCATGTTCACTCCAATTTCTTACATTACTGCACCATCTTCACTAACCTTCATCAAATTGTAGTGTTATTTACTGTTGTCATTGTAGAACTTGTTGTAAATCCAAGTAAAGTATTTTAGTATATTCAGACCAACCTCTATAGAGCAGCAATACAAAATGCGATGCACAAAGTGTTCTAAATCCCATTTATTCCCCAATTCAACTTTTGTTTAGAACTTAAGGAACTAAACTTCTACAAATCTAAATGCCCAACTCCATTTTAGTTTCTGCCACGTGTTTTATCATTCAATAATTTTGTTAATGAGTTGTACAAAAGGTTTACTTTCTAATCTATTCATTGAGGTCATATTGTGTTGTAGAAATTTCCTTTTTATTCCCTAATTTAAAAGAGACAAAGCATGTTTTTAAGACTACATGATGATAACAACATGAATCCAAACACCGGATTCTAGCCAAAGACTAATTTCCATCTGTTGTACCAGGCGTAGGGGAAAAAAATAAAGTTTTTATCTCAATATCTTTCACATATTTTAACAATTCTTAACCTGGAACTTTTTTATATTCTAAGATATGTACTGTATATATAATCACATGGGTACAGGGAAGACAGAGAGTAAACAGGTTTCAATGGCATTACAGCCAAATAGAGTAATATTGTTGAACTTTTAAAGAGTTTCTTTTTTTGTTTTACTTGAGTAATCAAATCTAATCTTGGCTTTTATATGGACTTCCTGCTGGTATCTTGGAGCTTAAAGGATTCAACAGAGATGTAATAAAATGGCTGACAAACTGACAAAAAGAATGACAATGAGACTTCTTTATAAAATATCCTTTTCTGGAATTGTGCTGTAAAAGAGTTGAGTTTTTGGAGTGAGATTTCTAAACCATTACTATTTTTCTCTTAGTCTGTTCTTCCAGATGCTGTATTTGCTGACCCACTGCTCTTGCTTCAGTGGCCTTTCACTATTACCCATCAATCACTATGTCCAATCTATGTGTTAAACTGAACTGAGTCAGATGTTTTCCTGAAGTAAAACCCCACTGACGGACTCAAAACTAAATCTGTGGCAAAAAAAAGTACCAATGATGGTAGCTATCAGAGTGTGTGTGGCTTCATGTGTAGCCAAGTATTTCTTACCTAGTGGGGACAATTTCCCAGAAACATGCAAAATTTTGGAGACATAGGTACTTATGGGGACCAAAGACTGGTCCCCATAAGGAGAAGTTCTCTTCTTGGGGTGGGGGTTAGAAAAACTAGCATATAATTAACATTATCTATTTTACTTTATTTTATCCTTTCTTACATGAGGTCCACTTACCTATGTCTCAGTTTTTCATTCTTTTTTTCTTTTTTCTTAATTGCTTCATCTTTGTGTCTGTATCCCTCAGCCTCCTGCTGTCTCTCAGCAGTAACAGGTGTTGGGTGAGGCAGGGAGCCTACAGATCTAAATGTTCTCATCAGTCCTACAGTCCAGCCAAACAGCTGATCACAGCACCCCTCCACAGCCTGCTACAGCCACAATCCTTCCAGCCACTATCATTCTTGACAATGATACAACAATTAATTTCTGTGCTGGCAAAATGTGTCCTGGTCTCATAGGAAACTGGATAATCATCAGCAATGCCAGAAAAGAGACCAAAGGGTTGTTACAGGCCACACAAACACAAATTATGCATGGACGTATTGAGCTTTATGATTTTAAAACAGTGCCTTGGCAATAATATGAACAGGAATTAGACTGGACTAAATTAGACTAAAACATTTATTATTAATGGACATGCCTACTTTTAAATACTTTTATAAAGTTTTTAGACTTCATGAAAAACCGAACTATTTTTACAATCAAATGTTTAGAAGAAAAAAGCCAATTAAATTCTCCCCACATGGAAAAATAAAAAAACAGTGATAAAATGAAAGATAGCATTGTCTATGTATTGTCTGATCTATCTCCAGCTGTCATTGACCAAGAATCAGGGTACACTATAGTGTAGAACTTCTTATATAGTCTGTTACAGGTTAAAAAAAAAAAGTTTTATATGGTTGGAACTTAGATTTATGACTTATATCATATATCAAAGTAAATCAGGTCAATTTAAATAAGACCTTAATTATACTATGTATGCATGCTTCGAAGATATAGTGAAGGAGGAATTGAGCCAGAGATCGAGAGATGGATTGGTGTGTCTGCTGATAAGGCAGAGACTGTATGCGTCTTCTGTGGTGAAGAAAAAACTGAGTGATTGGTCTACTTTCCTACCATCACCTACAGCAGGGGTAACCGATTAAAAATCAGTGGGATCCGAATAAAGAAAATCATCAACCAGTAAAGGCTCGGGAGACATTTTTTATTATAACCTGTTACTTTAGACAAGGCCATCTACAGTATGGAGCAACTTTACCATTACATTCTCTAACATAGACATTCTTTGAGCAAGCATGCTGCAGTATGTTGTTGCTTCAAATCTTGATTTAAACTTTTCTTTGAAGAACTTACTCAATCAATTTGAACCTGGACTTCTTTTCGAAATTGCAAATATCTCTCATTTTTAGGGTTATTGGTTACTTATATTTGCCTTGCGGTTTTAGAATTTGCATGTACAGGGTGTCTTTCAGTGTTGATGATATAGTTGCACAAGAACAGTAACCAACTACAGCATTGTGCATGTTATAAAATATATATATATATATATATATATATATATATATATATATATATATATATATATATATATATATATGTATATATATATATATATATATATATATATATATATATATATATGTGTGTGTGTGTGTTGACAGCCTGTAGAAATAATTCTGTGCATTATATACAGGATCCTTTTGCATTCTTACACTATAAATGAATGTTTGGATTATAATGAGCATTTGTGTAAGAAATAAAGAGGTGTATTATGTCACAGGGTGAATTTATTAAAATTCATTACAACTGCTGCGGTTCCATGCTCATTGCACCTGCCAATCTCCTATCTATACATTTTTCTAAACTTTTGTTTAAAATAAAAAGAAGTGTTTGATATTCACAGCAGAAGTTTCCAGTCACACTCTTTTAAGACTTTCGTGATGAATATAATCATAATCTTGTTAGCTGCACTGGCTGCAGGACTCAGTTGAGTGGGCGGCTGAACAAATGAAGAATTGGGAGGAGGAAAAAATGCTTATAAGGTATAAATCATGCATATTTCTTGAGTTTATTGCCTGTTTAACTCTGAAAATGAAAGTGAAAGTGTATTCAACTTTCTGATGTGTTGGTGACAAGTTGAAGCAGCTTAAAGAATTATCAAAGATACAATAGGACACAGACAGACGGACAAAACTACCAAGCGCAGCTGGACTTAGTTCAACTAGCTTTAGTATCCCCCATCTGTGTGTATGCTGTGTGTGTGTTTAAGTCCTCTGCTCCTGTGTTTCTCTTTTCCTCTGAAGTCCTACCTTCATCCCTCAACCATGTTCTTTCCCCTTTACTTCTCCCCTTTCCCACCAAACCATAGTCCTGGATTAGTTCCATTGCCTGATTATCTAGTGTTGCCCTATTTTCCTCACAAAAGTGTGTTCTTTTTACAGTTACTGTCATTACTGTTGTGTGTGTAAGCATAAATTATATTTGTCACTTGATGTGATCAGTTCTATTTCATTTTCAAATATCACAAAGGCAGAATTCAATTGAGAAAAATGTTGGTACTCATGTGCTTGAGAATATTTTTTTCTTTATGCTCTCCATTTTACTAAAGCATGCAATGCCAAATATCCCTTCATTTATTTACATTGTTTTATTTTAAGTTAAGAAATAATACATGCTTTGAGTAATTAAAAACACTCAATATTTAAATAATTGGATCAGACAAAATGCATCAGGCTGGACAAAGCATGTTAATACTATATAACTGTTAAACAATGAGACTAAGCTATTAATAAAACCTCTTACAATATCCTAGAAACTAACAACAGGCAGGTAATATTAGGATGTAATAAACTCACATCAATGCATTCCTATTTCGTGGTACAGGCCTCTGCTATAGGAACATTAGATTCAGAATTAAAATTACTTTATTAAACCCTTGCTAGAAATTCTTTTCTTGCAGTGCAACCGTTTTCAAATGAGAGAAAAATTAGATAAAAACTGCCCTTTTATTTTATCTCTATAGAAAAAAAACAGCAACAAAAAAAAAATCAAAACTTTTATAATTAAAAAAGTAGTTTTCATAAGAATGCCCTTGATATCAACAAACCAGAAGTAAGTAATGGCAGCAATAAAGATATATTATAGGAAGCGGAGTGAGTGAGTGAGTGAGTGAGTGAGTGAGTGAGTGAGTGAGTGAGTGAGTGAGTGAGTGAGTGAGTGAGTGAGTGAGTGAGTGAGTGAGTGAGTGAGTGAGTGAGTGAGTGAGGAAGGAAGGAAGGAAGGAAGGAAGGAAGGAAGGAAGGAAGGAAGGGTTTTTTTGTTCTTTTTTTTGGAAGGCTACATTTTAAAATGTGAATAATTACATTACATTTATTATGCATCATCCCCTGCACTCTAATATTGTCTGACAGATGTTCCCTATTATTAAAAAGGATTTACAAGACCTTTAGGTCATTGACAAGGACAAACATCTCATGTAATTGCTGAATCTTTAAAAGTTATTAAATTAGTAACCATTGCATTCCTTTACAGATGTCCTGATTAACCTTTCTTATTTTGCCTCTTCTGTATTTTTTTGTCCTTACTGTTAATGGTCTGAAAGGCATCTTAAAAAAAATAAATAAATAAAAATCACAATATGTAAAACTGATTATAACTCAGTTTGTAAGAGAATCAAACAGTTTCAATTAGTTTTACTGGCAATGTAGAAAAAAAACAAAACAATAGTTTATTCAAAAATAAGGTCTAAGTCAGGTATGTCAAAAGTTGGCCCTCAAACGCTGTTGTCTGACAGGTTTTCACAGCACAAATCAGTTTTGCTGAAGTAAGGAAGTCTCTGAAACCTTCAGAACAAAGGCCCTCAATGACCGACTTTGGACTTTGGAGTGCTTTAAATTTGACAGGTACAGTAAAGGCAACCTTGTAATTGTAGCTTAACAAACTAAGGCATAAGATAGGTAAGCTAAGCTTTGCAGGGACATTACAATTGGAATAAACAAACAAGACCACAACAAGGTCCATAAGGTCATCCGCATGCCACTTGTCCCCACCAAGCAAGTGCAGAGTAATGGCCTGTACCTATATTTCAAGACAGGTGTCTGGAAACGTCTTTACAGAACAGTCAGCCAAGCAACACTGTAGCAACAGCTGCCCTGGAGCTAGACTGACAGAAGCGCGGCTGCCAAAGGCATGCAGGTGAAGTGTCTTGCTCAAGGACACAATGACAGGGATCGATCGAGCTGGGGGTTTTACAGGCAACTGAAGGGTTGCTGGAAGAACTCCTGATTTTAAACCACTGTCTCCCCAACAGGTGCAGATATATGAGTAAAAGAGGGCCATGGCATTCCTCCTGCACTCAGCCTCCCCATGTTTTCCCCTGTTGTTTTAATGGATCTCTGTGTTATGGTAAATTCAGCTGGAAAATGAGGTGTTTGACGTATAAAGGACATCCAGTGCTCCAATTGGGTTGTTGGGTTTTTCGAGTGTTTTCCCAAAGCTGTATCTGTTTCCAGTGTATTATAGTTTTGGTGCAGGATGGGGCCTTAAATTTGTGGCAGTGATAACAAGGGGATAATTACAGTGATGCTACAGCTGAAGGAAAAGAATTAAGTACAGTAATCGAAAGACTATTACACCATATAAGGAATAATTATGTCTTAATGAGTGATTAGCAACAAATTATTTAGAGATATGATACACCTTTATGTTAGGATGTTTGCATAGGATCTTATTGCTGAAAATGGAGCTCAGAAAATGTAAAGCTTTAACAACAAACAAAAAGCACATCTGTCCTAAAATAAACTAAAAGTAGAACCTGATCTAAACTAAACTAAAAAAAGACAAACACTAATTGCTCACCAGAATCTTTAAAACCCTGCATGGACATGGTCATACAGAATCAGCTGCCAGGTTTTGAAAACATATATTTCATGCATAAATCTTTGTATCTTGTCCAAGGAAAAAAAAAAAACAAAAAAAACCATTGCTGAAAAATAAAATATTTTCCAAATTATCCTTAAAGAAATTTCAGCTGGAGCTCATCTGATGCAGTTAGTCTCATCTTGTGTGAAATATTCACAGTAAATTAATTTCAGCAAAAGCATGACAATGGTCAGGTTTATGAAGTGCAGTTAGAAGTTTAAAACTCTACTGCTGGATCTACAACTTTGTTCAAGTTGCTTCACCTGTGTCCCCATTTTAAACTGCACCAAGATTCAAAATTGGAAGTTTCCACTGACAGCAAAGTGCAAGTACAGATTTCTTACATTTTATTCCAATTCATTGTGCCATACATTTCTGTCAACAGCTTAGTGCCTGTGACTTGTTTTTCCATGAAGAGGAAGAATAGCATAATAATATATTTTCAAAAAAATGGGTAGCATTTCACATTCAATTACAATTAGACACAAAATAGGCATAGTCCTCTATCAATATTTGACAGCCTATACAGTTCGGGGGCCTTATGTCCGATGTGTGTCTGCACACAAAAGACATGCGGCACATTATTTGATGCCAAACTTAGGATGTATAAAAATGAACTTTGTGTGAAAGTGTACAGCAATCCAAGCAAACTTTTGAGTTAAAATAAGCTTTTGCAGCAGCTGCTTAATCTTTTTAAATGAACAATAATAAACCAAAATGTACTGAAGTACCAAATAAAATGAAATATGGTTTTATTCATTTAATTTAAAATGAAAGAGCATCAAATCTGATGTTTTTAATAAATTTTAAAAGAATGGGAACAACCTGAGTCAGATGCACAAAGTAAATATTCTTCTGTTTTCTTCTGTATCGGTCATGTAAATCTGCATTGGTCTGACTGCCGAGAAGCATACAGGTGCTGGTCATAAAATTAGAATATCATGAAAAAGTAGATTGATTACAGTAATTCCATTTAAAAAGTGAAACTTGTATATTATATTCATACATTACATACAAACTCATATATTTAAGATGTTTATTTTGTTTAATTTTGATGATTACAAATGACAACAAATGAAAATCTCAAATTCATCATATCAGAAAATTAGAATATTACTGAAGACCAATAAAAACAAAGGATTTATAGAAATGTTGGCCAACTGAAAAGTATGAACATGAAAAGTATGAGCATGTACAGCACTCAGTATTTAGTTGGGCCTCCTTTGGCCTGTATTACTGCAGCAATGCGGCGTGGCATGGAGTCGATCAGTCTGTGGCACTGCTCAGGTGTTATGATAGCCCAGGTTGCTCTAATAGTGGCTTTTAGCTCTTCTGAATTGTTGGGTCTGGTGTATTGCATCTTCTTCTTCACAATACCCCATAGATTTTCTATGGGGTTAAGGTCAGGAGAGTTTGCTGGCCAATTAAGAACAGGGATACCATGGTCCTTCAACCAGGTACTGGTAGCTTTGGCACTGTGTGCAGGTGCCAAGTCCTGTTGGAAAATGAAATCTGCATCTCCAAAAAGTTGGTCAGCTGCAGGAAGCATGAAGTGCTCTAAAACTTCCTGGTATGTGGCTGCGTTGACCCTGGACCTCAGAAAACACAATGGACCAACACCAGCAGATGACATGGCACCCCAAACCATCACTGACTGTGGAAACTTTACACTGGACTTCAAGCAACGTGGATGAAGTGCCTCTCTTCTTTTCCTCCAGACTCTGGGACCTTGATTTCCAAAGGAAATGCAAAATTTACTTTCATCAGAGAACATGACTTTGGACCACTCACCAGCAGTCCAGTCCTGTTTCTCTTTAGCCCAGGCAAGACGCTTCTGACGCTGTCTGTGGTTCAAGAGTGGCTTGACACAAGGAATGCGACAGCAGAAACCCATGTCTTTCATACGTCTGTGTGTGGTGGTTCTTGAAGCACTCACTCCAGCTGCAGTCCACTCTTTGTGAATCTCCCCCACATTTTTGAATGGGTTTTGTTTCACAATCCTCTCCAGGGTGCGGTTATCTCTCTTGCTTGTACACTTTTTTCGACCACATCTTTTCCTTCCCTTCGCCTCTCTATTAATGTGCTTGGACACTGAGCTCTGTGAACAGCCAGCCTCTTTAGCGATGACCTTTTGTGTCTTGCCCTCCTTGTGCAAGGTGTCGATGGTCGTCTTTTGGACAACTGTCAAGTCAGCCGGGGTTTCACCTGGAGGACTGTATAGAAATCTGGCAACCTATTGAACGGAGCTGAACTGAGAGAGCGTGCCGTTCACAGACACCAGAATGAACGAGTTCACAATAACGTTCATCAGGCAGTAATGCAGTACGTTCAGTTCACGTTCGCCCAAAATATGAACGAGTTCATGAACTTTCGTTCAATGAACGCGTTCAGGCACAACACTGGCTGTGGGCAGTAAGTACTTCTGTAGAGGTTTGTCTTGTACCAGCTCTGAAGAAGCCTCTGACTGAGGACACTCTGTTGTTGTTTAAAAATCTTCTGAAGAGGATGCTCACTGTTGTCCATAATATTCTTCACTTCTTGAAGAATTCTTCTTTATGAATTAATCTCCGGCGGTCCTAGAGAAGATACCTGAACAGAGCTGATCTTCTTTATCAGCTTGTTGAGCCTTTTTAAAGTGATTAGCTCCAATACTGTTACCCCAGCAGATAATGGAAGAAGAGATCACCCTCTCCACAACAGACCATAGAAGATATGTAGCATCTTGCTACAAAATGTCTAAGGACCTGAGCTTCCTTATCGTAGACAGTTTCTCAGTTATCTCTTCAGTCAAGTTTGTTCAATTGAACACCGAGGTATTCATATTTTATATATTTATACTCCTTAACCACTTCCACTTCTTCTCCATTGATGTTAATAGGATTCAACTTGTTCCCGTTTCTTCTGACATTCAGGATCGGATGATTGTTTCCACATCAAGACTCCAGGAAAGCTCCATGTGACATCTAGGTATTTTGTAAGTCATTTGTTTATATTTGTTTGTTTTTTATTGATCATCCTGAATTATTTTTAAACAATGATTAAATCCTAATTAACTTGTTTGTTTGGTGACAAGGTTTCTATTTACGTCTTAAAACTGATTTGTTACCTGTGATGTGACAGTGTGGTGCCGTCTCTATGCCTCCGACTGATCATGCATCCTGGCTATTTGCTGATTGCTAAGCCTGCATATCTTTCACCAAGAAGTCTGTGGTTTCAAATCCTGCCCAGACACTCCGTTACGTACCTCTCCGCAATTACAATGGTCAGCTTTAAGCAATGATTGAGCTTAATGCAGCAGCAGATAGAACCTCTTGTACTTCATACAAAAGTAAAGGCAAAACTATCAGACTTACTCTTTATTTTAGCTGGCTTTTTATCGAGTATTTAATTTCATTCCAAGTTGTTTGTTGTAATATTACTCTGAGGTTTATAGACAAAGTCTCTGACAGTGTGACTGCCCAACAACATCATCACCATGGTTATTTTGAGAAGCGGTGGGTGCCTTTACACTATTTATATTACACTATTTAAACATCCTTGTTTGAAGGTGTGAGATAACAAGTCTATGCACGGTTTTATACATCTGACTATTTTTTTTTTCTTTTCTCTCCCGCCAACTTTGAATGCAAAAGCTGCTCTCTTTTCTGCATGAGGGCCCAGGTGTATGGCAGGTTGCGCAAAAAAAAAACAAAAAAACAGAACATTGCTGCTTGTTGCAGGAATACAGCAACACTGTTCATATGTTTGATCTACTTTCTTGAGGTGAAGAGGATAAGTGCTGCCTGGAACAGAGCTATGAAACTGACAAGGGACAGCTGGGTTGGTCCGGCTGAGCTAAGTTGATTTTTGTGGAACTGCCTTAAATAAGAAATGTCTGAAATGGCTGGAAAAATTGTGTCAGATAGCGTGTCTTCTCTATTTATGTATTTTAGTACATCTAACATGAAAAACTTTTTAAAGCAAATGTAATAGCCAGAAAACTGATCAGGTAAAAATATGCCCTTCTCAAAAAAGCAACCTTAGATATCAATACTTACTGATAATACAAAATCTGAAATATTTATGTTAAATACAGATCACTTAGAAAGGCTAATTGTGTCAATTTTATAAGTAATTTTCTCTTCAAATAGTGAAGTAATTTTCCTTAATTTGAACATGTACATATAACCATTATGTTTGCTAATAAAACAAGAGGATTTAGGTTCAAATCAAGAAAAACACAACTTGATTTTCTTTTGTTTTCGAGGTGCATAAAATATATTTCATTTTAGGGCAAAAATACTCATCTTTTACCCTGCTCAAATAAAGGGCAAATGCACTTGTTTTATTTAACATATTTTTAGATCAGTTTTTACCAGCGCAATGACATGGGGAAACATGAGAACATATTAGTGGTATAATATAAGATTTTTTTTTTTTTCATTGGGTTTAACATGTTTCATTTGTAACAAGTGGTAATGTTATCTTTGTTTTGATATGTAGGTTGAAAAATCTTATTCTTGTTTGTAATACATTAGTCACAACTTGTTTTGCCAACATATGCTTTTTTTTAATAGCATGTAACTAGATACTGATGTCTTTCATAATATGCTTTGCAGATTAAAAACTTTAACACACTTAACAGTTTCTTCTAACTCCATTCTCTGTATTTTATTATTCAAAGAAACAAATAAAAACACTCTATAATATTTAAACATAAAAGCATATGCCACATTAAAATAGTTGCCTTATCACAGATTCTAGGGTTGAAATAAAATCCCAGATCAGGTGGTCTTTTTGTGTCCTAAAATACTCTGTTGTGTCTGCTGCTACTCCTCTGTGCGGCTCTGCGTCACCTGTGTGGCTTTTTTTGGCCCCTGGCTCTGACAACACAACTAGCAACTTCAACACATATGGAACTGCGTCCTAAACTTGTGCTCTGCTACATGATGACAGATGATGTTCTTCTGACTGTTTCTCTCTTGGTTAACCTCTGTCTCTATTGTCAGCCATTGTAGAAGCAGCTTACATAACGAGGTTTCCTTTCCGTATAAAAAAAGAGAACATTTAAATCGTATGACATTTATTTTCAAAAATAAGAAAGCAATCTTATCTTTTAATTAATTTAAATTAATTTGAAATAAGAAAAGTATGTCAAAGAACTTTAACTGTACAGTAGGACATCAACTAAACCATTTAAACAAGAGTAATAAACACATTTGACATGAAAAGTAGTTTTAATAACTTCACCCCTTCATGTAAGCATCAGTTATCAAAGGAGATGCCATTAAACCAAACTGTAGAATCGGTGTTAGACCATCATTTCTGATCCACTCACAGATTAATAGCCTTTTTGGTTATTTTTAAAGGGAGAAGTGTGCTTTTTTGTGTCAAATGCAGCTGCTCCCACGTTCCAAGCTTTAAAAGCAAAGTTCTTGATGATTTGTGTATGCACCCTATGTATGAGCTGTGTTCCTCCTAATGCCAGAAAATGAAAAAAAAAAAAAACAGCTATTCCAAGGGATCAGTTCAGGCTGGTTTAACATACATATCTGCCATGTGGATAGATTTTTGTTATAAAATTGATTCAACAGTCAGGTAATAAAAGTGTTAACAGCTAGTCTAACAATGAAAAGACGTTTTTAAGGTTCTGTTGGAGGTATGATTTATATCACAGAAAGCCTGATCTCCCTCGGGTCCACAGAATAACTGTGGCATCTCCACCCAGAGGGTTAGAATAACCTACTTGATAAACTCTTTGAAGAATTTGGTGCAAGTCTTTAACCAGGTCCTAAAGATTCTGTTGTCCTCTGTTTGCAGAATGCATCCTACGTCACAGTCACTCCCACAAATAAAGAAGTTCTGAATCTCCAATATGTACAGTATATATATTGTATAATAATAATATATATGCATCAGTATTTGTACAATATATGTACAGCAGATTCTTGCCCCAAGTGGCCCACACTTACAGTAATTACATCCATGTTAGAAATACTCATTACTGCTTTCAGGACTCAGGCAATATTTTCTAAGTAAGAGAAGTTACGTTTTGAAATAAATATTTTATACTATTCACATTAGTCTAAGTGGGAGGGGACTGAGTTAGTGATGCTGATGCACAGCAGGGACTGGTAAGAAGTGGGCAACTTCAACAACTCATCTAAAGTATATTGCAGCCTTTTCCACACTCAGCCCTAAGAGCAGTAAAACCAGTGACTAAATATTGAATATGCAGTATATCCCCTGACTTGTGTGCACCTCTGAACGAAGAAAAGGAAGGCAGCCCCCTAAAGCTTTGTTGCACTGTCCATATCGACAACTTGACTACTGCAAATCAGTAGGTATGACAGTACTTCGAAAGACAACAAGAGGGGGAGATTTTTCGGGTAAAAGACAGAATTTAGAAACACGTAACCAGATAAGGATTATTGAAATCAGGTCTCATATCGGCAGAACAATTAATTTAACTTAACAAATAAGTTGCAGTCTTTGATGTTGTGCATAGATCGAAGTATAAAACTGGATAGAGCAGGAAGTGGCCTTAGACCATATTTTTTTGGCTGCTGTAGCACAGCCGAAGAAAGACCCTAAGGACACAAAAGGTGGCTGGTCAGTGGTCACAACTAAGCAATATGTTACTGTCCCTGTGCAATATCTTTAGAAAAGTGCTATCATCATCAATGGAGCAAGGATGAAAAAACAGGAAACCTCTTACAGTATGTAATCTAAATAGCAGTGGGAATGGGATTATTGTAGCAGGTTGCTGCACTTGGGGCCAAAGGCTAAAGACACAATGGTCTTTTACTGATATTTTTCACACGGAGGCCCTTTAGGAGCATGTGAAACGCTCTTGGCATGTTTTATTTGCTAGAAAACTGTAGGTACCAAATAACTCTGGTGACAGATGACATAAATCCTAGAGCCGTCAAGGTGGGAAAAGGTTGAAGCTGCCAACGTCTCTCAACTCATTCTCCAAAGCAGTTATCTGCAGCACTTTTGTTGTCTTTCAGAAATAATTTGGTTTTAATTTAACAATAGGCAGGCATTTGATACTTTTCTTATGGGAGAAAGGATGAAAACACTTTGACCATCTGCATCTTCAATATCTGAACATATAAAAAAATATGCTTAAAACATCATAAAAACAGAAGTGTATCACACCACTAAGGAAAGCCACCATTATTGTTTTGAAAAAAATGGTCGAGAAGATTTTCATCACAGGTTTTATGTGTATCCCTAATGCTTTTGTCATTCCCATACAACAAAAACTGTTGTCGCACATGCTCTAAAAGGTTACATCTCCATGGGATATCACCATCTCAACCTGTGATTTATGATTCGCCAGAGGCAGCTCAGAGGTTGCCTATATTTGTAGATTTATGAGGGAAATGTTTCATCATAGAGACATAAGACCAAACAATGTGATTGACTTGAAGGCCGCTTTTAAAGCAACTTAAGCTTCTTTAACAACTCAGAGCCTTTGGTTTAATGTGTCCATGTCAAAAAACACTGCTATAGTAATTTATGCAAAAAGGATCTCAAACTATGCATGGAGGACATACTGCACTGTTTAGGATGTACTTTCATCTCGCCAACATTTCTCTTTCAACTTTTTTTTTATTGTTAACCTTTGATAATAAACCAACAGAATTAAGTAGCTAAAATGTATCGTCCTTGAGTTTTACTTTTGTTACTGACATGCATTTACTTTGCAATACCCAAGTTTAAATGTGATGCACCTGGTAATGACTGGAGTTTTGAAAAAAAAAATCATTTTATTAGCTCATGAGTGCTAGTTTTTATTTACTTACTTTTAAAAGGATTTGCTCTTGCAGGGAACTTGCTACACAAGGCTGAATATGGGTCCTATCATACTTACGCCATCAATATCAACAAATGTCAATATGAATGTTGTCTGAAAAAAAGTTACATCTCTTCAGTAGTTCTTCAATAGTGTTTTTTTTTCTTTTTTTACTTGCAGTATTTTATTTTCATATCTCTTCTGTCTTCTTTGATTCTCCAATTTTTCTCAATAGAAAATAACTCCAGTTGCTAAAAGGTTGGACTTTTGAGAAGCTATTATGAAAATTAGTAAGTGAAGCGACTAATAAGTTGATGAATGTATAGTGCGTCTCCTGAGACTGTCTATCTTAGGAGATAATCTTGCCACAGCTCATCGGGGCCAAGCAGCCTTGCACAAGCAAATCCTTTTTAGTCTTGTCAGATTGCCGTCCCTCTAAATAGAAGTAGAAGGTTGGAAAACACAGCTTGCTAAGCTTTCTCCTACCTCTACTAAATTATTAATACTGTGATTAAATGCAGGTTAATAAAATTAGCTTCTGCCACCATAGATTAAGATGAGGAAGAAGATTGTATTTAACTTATCCAATGGGACTGAAACAAAAACCATACCACTGAAAAGGTAATAAATAAGCTGAATGTTGCAAGGTATTTTTATTTATTTTTTTTTTTTACATGTGCTATTTTTTTCAGTTTTAACAAAGACAACAATTTTGTTTTTTTTGGTCTCCCAATTTGTAATCTTGAACTATTACTTTCATCCATCATGGCAGAAAGAATGAATTAAAAACAAAACAAAAATTAAAAATAGGAGTTGCTGAAAATTATTCGGCTGGTTGGCTTGGTTGAAATAAAGTTGGCTTATTGAAATAAAGCAAACTGATCATTACTTTGAGTCATAGACATCCTCTGAATTGATGTAAATATTGTATAATCTTGCTCAAAAGTTATTTCATATTATCCTTTGTCACTCTGTCTTATAATGCCAAATTAGAAAACAACTTGTGTCAAAAAGGACTCCTGATTAAAACTCTTTTAAAACATTGACTCATGGCACAGCTGAGAAGTATTTTAAAGTGAAAGAAAATCGAACTTTAACACCAACATTACACCACTTAGTGCATTCCCAACTAATTCCTCCTAAACACAGAGCACTATGAATAAGATTTCTTAGCTTACCAGCTATCTATATTTGTTATGTTGTCCTTTCTAAGGCAAAAGCACAATTCCACCCTCTCTACCAAGAAAGGATGCCACCCATTCATCAACAGCTCAGGAATACAAGGACGTTTATCATTAAAAGTGTAAAGAACAAAAAAATATAGCAATATAAAAAATATAACAATAAATAAAGCTATTGCACTACAATAAAGAGTCATCCATGTCTTTGAGGATGCTAAAAACTTGGCCAATGTATTATCTAGTTTAGTTTTTACTTCTGGATTGCTTTAACAACACAACCACTAGATATATAACATAAAATTTTATAAGATCAATCTTAGTTGTGAAATGTGTTTCTCACCCATTCTTATTAGCATTCTTTATATAAAAAAGCTTAAGAATCCCTGATCATTTAATGTGCACATTGCTGCACACTAATTGCAAATGACTTAGATAACTTTATTGTCATCTCGTATACACAGATTTTATACAAAACGAAATTACGCTTTTTACAGCTCTCATGACTTTTCCATTTCTTAAAGTGCACCAGTGATCAACTTGTAAACGTTTAGAAGAAAAAACATGGTCCAAAAAAAAAAGCATCAACACATCTTTAAATATTTTTATTATTAGTGAAACAATCAATTTAAAGCAAGGGGTTCCTACCTCCGAAGCCTTTCTTATTGTATCTAATATATAAACAAAAACCTTCAATGTATTTCATCGACGTTGCATGTGTTAGAAATTATTGCTGGGCAGTTACCGGTAATTACATTTGCAGTATAATCGCAATTTAACAAAATGCAATTTTCAAATCGCAGAGTCACTTCATTTTAATCACACCACATTTAACAAGAGTAAGACATTAATTTCTCATTTCAGGCCTCAAGGGAGGTGGTAAAACTTTTAAAGTGTTTAAAGTGTGACCACACAGAAAGGTAGAGAGAATTGCAGCTAGCACACAGATTCATGCATGCAAGTACTGTAAAAGTTAGCACTTTTTCACACAAAGGTTACGGTAAAATTCTGCAACAATGGATTCAGGGCAAGCAAGCTCTCAAAAGCTGAAACATCCATGATCTTGAGGTCAGTGCAAAGAAATAAATCATACTAAATTTGCAGTAGCAATTTTGGTAAAAAATATTCACAATTTAGATTTTTGGCACGATAGTTCTGCCCTATTGGAAATGAACCTTGAATGTGAAATGAAGGGGAAAATGCTAATTCAATTTTTTTTTTATTAAAAGACCAAGGTATTTGCATTCAGTTCCACTGAATTTGTACTTCAAGGATCACCTTTCATGATGGGGATTTTTTGTAGTTTGTAAATTTTAAAACTTTTACCACAGATTCTTTATATTTAACTAGGCCTGAATCAATCAATCAATCATCGAAAACATGGCCCTTTCTACATATACTGTTTTGCATGACGATCATGAATACAATGTATTCTTAAAAATACGTTTTCCATATGTTTTATATGTTTCCCACATGCTGCTGCACAGCCTATTGATTTAGGTGCTCTTTCCGTTTTCTATGGTGTAGCTTCAACAGAGCTGTACAACTTTTTTCAAAGCTGGAGATGTTCTTATATAGATTAACCAGACATTAAACTCTACTTGATCCAGACCTGGAGTCTCTTTCCTTTTGTTTAGCTGTTCTTGGCTAATAACCCATGAAGCCTTTACCATGTAGCTTTACTAACACTGAGCTTAACTTCTAGGCATATGACCTCTGAGGATAATTGGCTAAAATAGATTTGATTTGGGGTATTCTATGTGTAAGGCACTCTTACCAAATAAATAAGAAAAACCTCACCTTTTACACCACTGCACAATTAAATGTTATTCTGTGCCCGTGGAAACAAAACACCCAGCTAAGGGACAGTAACACAAATGCTTGTTATACTTTTTTTTTTATATATATTATTTTTCCTACAAGACTTACATTTTTTAATTCATCTGTGTATTTGTCTTTGTGTAACATCTTTTTAACCAAAGCACATTTTTTGTTTGTTTAAAATACTACTTGGTAATAATTATTTCTCTGATTCTGAATTGCATAATTAATATGAAATACAAAGACTCCCTAAAACTAATGAAGAAAAATGTCCAGCTTTATCCCAAGGGAAGACTAAGGACCAATTTAATGCCCTTAGTCTCGTACTGATACCCAACACTGTTCCCAATTGATAAGGCATTTATTGAATATTCTGACTATATGTTTAGACAAATTTTCTACAAAAATTTTCATGGTGCAAAATTTTTGTTTTTGTAAGTGTGAGCATTAATATCATCAGAAATGTGACCACAGTCTTAAATCTCATTAACTTATTTCCTCTGTCTTTTTGTTTTGCTAGTACACCAGTATAAGTGTGTATTATATCTGCGTTTTTTACCACATTCTTTAGAGTTGTTAGATGCACTTCTAATTAAGCTTAAATACAAAATATATCCAAAATAACATTTTGACAATCAGCCTACTGTATTATTCACAGACTTTATTGTCAACAGGCTCATTGAGCTGTAGCCTGTTAAATATTATAGGTTAATCAAAAACAGCTTGTGAAATAAAACTATAGCCTCTTGATGCAATGGTGAAATAGCTCTGAAAGAAATTCAAATCAAGACTATTCTAATACTTCTGCAGCTTAGGGAAGTGTTTATAATCTGTTTTTTTTAAAGTAGAAAAAAATTATTCATAATTATGACTAAAAATAGAAAGCTCATTCTTCAAGAAAAGATAAAATATATATATATATATTTTATGCGTTTGTATGCATCACAAAATATTTCAAGGCTACAGTCTACTGACACTTTTGCAGCACAGTTTGGAGGTTGGTGATTCAAATTTGCACTTTCTTTGTGTGGAGTTGATATGGTATGCCAGTTTTCTCCAAAAAAAAGAAAAAAAAAGGTGTGAGCTGCGTAAAAAGGCAAACCTACTTTATACTTCTTAAGGTGCAGCTGTGTGTTAATGTATGTTTGGCTAATACAACCATATTGGACTAGGAATCCATCCAGGTGGTACCACAGCCCATCACCCTATCACCCTAGGGTGATAGCCTACAGTGGCTTGCTCTTTAACAGGACTTGTAATTTAACAGCCAACATTTGGCAAAGTAACCTTACCCTCTATCTCTTTTTTAAATGTAATGCTAATTTGTATATACACTCACCGGCCACTTTATTAGGTACACCTGTCCAACTGCTCGTTAACACTTAATTTCTAAGCAGCCAATCACATGGCGGCAACTCAGTGCATTTAGGCATGTAGACATGGTAAAGACAATCTCCTGCAGTTCAAACCGAGCATCAGTATGGGGAAGAAAGGTGATTTGAGTGACTTTGAACGTGGCATGATTGTTGGTGCCAGAAGGGCTGGTCTGAGTATTTCAGAAACTGCTGATCTACTGGGATTTTCACGCACAACCATCTCTAGGGTTTACAGAGAATGGTCCAAAGAAGAAAAAACATCCAGTGAGCGGCAGTTCTGTGGGCGGAAATGCCTTGTTGATGCCAGAGGTCAGAGGAGAATGGCCAGACTGGTTCGAGCTGATAGAAGGGCAACAGTGACTCAAATAACCACCCGTTACAACCAAGGTGGGCAGAAGAGCATCTCTGAACGCACAGTACGTCGAACTTTGAGGCAGATGGGCTACACAAGCAGAAGACTTTCAGCTAAGAACAGGAAACTGAGGCTACAATTTGCACAAGCTCATCGAAATTGGACAATAGAAGATTGGAAAAACGTTGCCTGGTCTGATGAGTCTCGATTTCTGCTGCGACATTCGGATGGTAGGGTCAGAATTTGGCGTCTACAACATGAAAGCATGGATCCATCCTGCCTTGTATCAACGGTTCAGGCTGGTGGTGGTGGTGTCATGGTGTGGGGAATATTTTCTTGGCACTCTTTGGGCCCCTTGGTATCCATTGAGCATCGTTGCAACGCCACAGCCTACCTGAGTATTGTTGCTGACCATGTCCATCCCTTTATGACCACAATGTACCCAACTTCTGATGGCTAGTTTCAGCAGGATAATGCGCCATGTCATAAAGCTGGAATCATCTCAGACTGGTTTCTTGAACATGACAATGAGTTCACTGTACTCAAATGGCCTCCACAGTCACCAGATCTCAATCCAATAGAGCATCTTTGGGATGTGGTGGAACGGGAGATTCGCATCATGGATGTGGAGCCGACAAATCTGCGGCAACTGTGTGATGCCATCATGTCAATATGGACCAAACTCCCTGAGGAATGCTTCCAGCACCTTGTTGAATCTATGCCACCAAGAATTGAGGCAGTTCTGAAGGCAAAAGGGGGTCCAACCCGTTAATAGCATGGGGTACCTAATAAAGTGGCCGGTGAGTGTATATATATATATATATATATATATATATATATATATATATATATATATATATATATATATATATATATATATATATATTAGTGCTGTCAAAATTATCGCGTTATTATCGCGTTAACGCGAGGCCATTTTAACGGCGATAATTTTTTTAACGTGAGATTAACGCTATGTGGTTTTATGGTAAAATTTTCCAAGTACATCCCGCTGCAGCCTGCGGGAAGGCGGGGCTATTTCCCCCCAGTGTATGCATTTCTCATAGGCTTCTAGAGCGGAGCTCCTCAAGGGAAAAAGACGCTCATACACTGGGTGACGCTAGTGCCTTTTCTTTAAGCCCCACCACCAACAAACAAGTTGAGCGTCTGGTAACTAGTAGCAACCTGAAATACGCTGAGAAAACAGATTACTGAGGTGAAATGGAATCTGCTACGGCACTCTTGCTGTCACAGGTCGGTATCGTGTGTGTGTGTGTGTGGGTGGGTGTGTCTGTGTGTGTGTGGGTGGGTGTGTCTGTGTGTTCTCATTTTTGTTAAGAGGCTGAAAAGTAACTTTCATAGACTACCTCCATCTAGTGATGTCGGTCTATTGATTTTGATGTATTGATTGAAAATTGTTCATTATTATCTTGGTTAATTAACATCTAATGTTAACTGTACTACATTTTATAGCAGTAGGGTAAAATGCTTGTCTTTGTTCAAAAGACTGTATTAACTGTAAAGACTGTCTTTTACATCAGCCTGTTTTCAGGGCCTTTTTTTTTGGCTACATATTTGTTATTTTTTGCTACATGCCTCCCCATCTTCTTGCCATATGTTTCTATGGCATAAATCAGTGTCTGTGACCTGTTTTCATTTAAAAAAAAGAACATTGGCACAAACCTAGCCTGTATGTATTTTTTTGTATGTCATCGAGAGTATTTAAATGATTTTCAATCAGAAAAAAAATTTGCGATTAAAATGCGATTAATCGCGAGTTAACTCAGGCATTGATGCGATTAATCGCGATTAAAAAAATTTAATCGATTGACAGCACTAATATATATATATATATATATATATATATCTTATATAGTTTCATGTCATATGTATATCATAAGAATCCCAAAGTTTATTTATACAGTTAGCTATAAATGGCCGAAATAATCCAAACCTTAAACTGATACTGTATAAATGCATTGCAGTCCTGCACAAAGCACAATAAGAACATAATTTTCTCCAGGAGTAAGCAGGGGGGTGCTAAGTCCCATTTCAATGCATACCCAAAAACAAAAAAGAAATCGTTGAGGGTGCAACTGAAAGACTAGCAATAAGTTTTTGCAATCCTTTCAAATGCCACAAGGCCACTGACCATATGGCCTTTAAACAACTGCATACCACTGTTTTCGTGTTCAGACATAGCAGTAGTTTTAAAAAATGCATAAGATTAACTCAAATGTAAGTCAGGTGTTATAAAAATGCAAGACAGCGGGGGGGGGGGGGGGGGGGGGGGGGGGGGGGGGTGAAGCAACAAAAAAGGAGTAATTTCATTTTTTTTTTTTTTTTTTTTTTTATATAAAAAAAAAAGGAGTAATTTCAAACCTCATTTTCAAGTTGCCAGGCGACGGCTGTCCATCATACACTGATACAATATCAAAGTCTTCCTCTAGTGCCAGCGTAATGAAGGTTAGCTGGATTCGGTTCCTCTCCCCTGTGATTATCAGCCATGTGCAGTTGGCATAGTTGGGATAGCCATGGGGGAAACCTGGGGACTCTATAGTTCCATTTAGGCCTTGGACTACACCACCACAGGTCTCAGCTGGAAGAGAGAAATGAGACAAGACATGTTACTTTCAACTATATACATTCTAAAAGCACGGCAGATGAAATCCAAAAAAAAGCAGAAGAAACAATAATCAAATGTAAGCATAAACCTGTACAGAATTTAGATCAACATAAAAACCCAGACCCGTCAAATCAATTTCACTTCAGTGTACTTACCGGTATATAGCGTCAAATAAGAACACGTCATCTTAAGGCACTTTACAATTCAATCAGATCATACAGTCAAATTGATTTACAGATTTCAATCAAAGGAAAACCAAATCATTGCATCCACTCATTGACTCAAAGGCAATACCTCACACTAAGCATGCTTGTAGCGACAGTGGCAAGCAAAAACTCCCTTTTAACAGGAAGAAACGTACAGTAGAACCAGACTCTGTGTGAGTGGCCATCTGCCGAGACCAACTAGGGTTCAAGGAGACAGAAGCAGACATAGAAAAAGACAGTTCCCCCAATAACCACAAAGAAATGCAAGTCTCTTCAAAAGAACATTATGATGTTGTCAAATGCAGCAGTGATATCTAACAGGACAAGTACAGATACAATTCTATTATCTGAGGACATAAGAATATCATTAACGACTTTCCCCAGTGCTGTTTCAGTGCTATGAAAGTTAATTATGGTGTAAGTGATCGGACACTTGTTTGGCAACTACTTTCTCAAGAATTTTAGACAAGAAAGGAAGATTGGATATAGGTCTATAATTGACCAAGTCATCTGGGTCAAGAGATGGTTCGTTAAATAAAGGTATAATTACAGCAACCTCAAAAGCCTTTGGTGCATATCCCTGTAACAGGGAGAGATTAATCACATCTAAAATAGAGGAGGAGATCAAAGGGAATACCTCCTTAAATAGCCTGGTTGGAACTGGAAGTTGAAGGCTTAGATGAAGACAATAGTTTTGCTAACTCTGAAAGTTCAACTGGGTCAAAGCAGTTTAAACCCAGTTTAGATTCTATGGCTACCTTAGATGCTGCCTCACATTTTAGAGATAAACCAATCCTAGTTAGAGGAGTGCCAATGATCTTATTTTTTAATAAAATCCATCTTATTTATAAAGAATCCCATAAAATTATTACTGCTAAGAGCAGGTGGTATGGACGGTTCAACAAAGCTATGGCTCTTGGTAAGTTTGACAACTGTATTAAAAAAAAGGCTTTTCAAAGTATTAAAAGCCAAATAGCAAAGAAGTGTTTTTAAAAGATATTTAAAATTCACCAGGGGTGATGCCTGCCCAGTGTAAAAGGCCTTATTCCTCAAAAGTATAGGACTGGTGATATCAGCTGACTTAAGGGAACAAGGTGGTGTACAGGGCTGTAAATGCACAACAGATATAGAGTATGGCAAGTTAATTATAACACAAAGTGAACTAAAAACCAGTAAAATGTGCTGAAAATTATTTTTGGGTAGTAACAGTGGTGCAGGTAAACCAGAATGGTCCGGTACTGCATACTAGAGACTGACATTTTTTCGGGAATCCCATGGGTCACGGGATTCCTGTGGGATTCCCGTGGGATGGGAGTCAGTATTAGTAACGATCACAGGATTGGGACGGTACAGGATTAAACATTAACGGGAGCAGACGGGAGCGGGAGCAAACCAATAGTAACTTCCGCTCTGAGTTTTTCACCCGCGCTCAAAAACAACAAGAATGGGAGTGGTGCAGGAGCGGGAGTCATTATGAATGGGAGCGGGATGGGAGTGGGAGTAATTTCACCAGGAGTGGGACGGGACAGGTTTTAGATTTCTACTCTGGCCCGGGATTGGGACGGGACACCGTTTTTTTCTGTGGGAGTGGGACGGGACAGGAGTGAAAATCCACTCCCGTGTCAGTCTCTACTGCATACCAATAAAAGAATTAGGAACCACACAGTTCCTGGAAGACCTGCAGAGCACGCAGTCAAACAGCTGAGTTGTGTTTTTGCACACCGGTTCAATATGTGTCTGGTGTGCTTTAAATTCTTACAAACTCTTCTCTATAGCTTATGGATGAATGGTTTTTGGCATGCTAAGCTTTGTGTCTGCTCTTGCGTTTTGCCCTGGTGGTGCGCTCAGCTGCGTATTGTTCTCTCAACATCACCTCTTTGCTGTCTTTACCCTTTTTATTTGTATTTTAATGAATTCTATCTGGGTGAAAAACACCCTCTGCCAATAGTAAAAAATGCCTTTGTCCAATGAATGTTAACTCTTTCTACTCATGAGGGTTTTATTCCACCCAAGGAATCCCTACATTAAATCTAGAAAACTTTTTTATTATTTTACTGTCAATTTTTAGATACCTAAGGAGTCAGTTACAAAGACACATAGTCCTTTGAAAATTTCTCAGAGTTACTCTATATCTATTCAATTAGAATGGTAATGTTTATCTGTATTGTCATAATGTTTTTTTCTAATCCAGTGGTTCCCAACCCTGTTCTTCGGGGACCCCTGTCCTGAAAGTTTGACGTCTTTCCTTGTTTTTTCACACCAGAAAAAAAATGATGATAAACCGGCTTCTGTATTTCTTGATTGCAGTTGAGGAGCTCTAATTTTGATCAAGTGTGCTGGAGCAAAGGCATATCTAAAACATGCAGGCCAGGGGTCCCTGAGGACCAGGGTTGGGAACCACTGTTCTATTCCCTTTTAATCTTTTAATATTTTACTCTAAATGCTTTTAAATAATATTTTGAACTCTCATGAAATTATAAGGCAAATTCGGAGGTTCTCTATAATTAGTGTTATTAAGCACATATGGGGCGATTAAAAAATTAAGTGGATGTTGTGGAGGAAACTGTTAAACCTTTAACTGTTACACCTCTCAGAGGTGGGGTACACCCTGGTGTACCGCACCACTCGCCCGTAGACCGCTGGAGATAGGCACCAGCACCCCTCACGACCCCAGTAGTGTCCATCCATGGAAAATGGATGGATGGTTTTTAGGTTAAACATGGTCAGGCATCTTGATATAGTCAAGAAACAGTTGTTGAAAATTTAGGCTGTTTTGGTTTGTCTGATTTTGTCCCACTTTAGTTCAATAATAGACATTGAAAAGACATTGCAAACAGAATTTTTAACGTCTTTTCAACTATTTCAAAATTACGGCTTTTCATCTTTCACTTTTCAACTAGATGTAGACATCGTTTGGACGTAAATCATGTCTGCTGATGAAGGTTCCCAGTCATCCAGGTCATAGTCATTCTGTAAAAATTCAAAAAAGCTTCCTGGAGAGGTGGCGAAACGTCTTCAAATCTTGGAAACCAAGTCCAGTGGATATTTTTTGAATTTTTACAGAAAGTAAATCATGTCATTTTTTCCAATCCAATTTTTGCTTGGTGAGAGTCACAAAATACAATTAAGATGCTTTCTTCAGTCTCTTGTAAAACCTGACACAATATAACTTACGAAGTTTTCCAAAGGGGGTTGACTGTGAATTTTAGTCAAAACCAAGACAATTTTTATGGTCAAAGTTAGTTTTATGGTCATTGCATGACCATAAAACTAACAGGAACAGTTAAAAAAAATTGCTACCATTCGGTATGAGTTTGTACTGCATCATTGTTTGTTGTGTCTCTTGATTGCTCAATATTGGACTGGCAACTTTCCCCTCTGATCCCACAATGAAAAGTGTGGGTGGAAGGAAATAATGTTGTTGTCAGTGCCCTTACTTTTAGAGGGGGTTGAGTGTATATACCAGGCACTTTCTGTATGTCTTTTTTGCCTTTCCTTTTCTAATAAGCTCATAACACCTATCATAACAAAACAGATGTTCTAAATGGTGTGAGAAAAGCACAAAATTCACAAAAGCTCATAAACGCACAAGCTACTGATCTCTGTACATAAGCTCAAACAGACAAGCTGCTAGTTAGGGATAAAGCATGTATACGTGTGCGCTCTATTATGTACATGCACAAACTTCAAGCCATCTGGTGTGTCCAGATTAATTTCAGATTGTTCTCCGCTGTCTTTCCAAGCCAATTCACCTCTCCTCCCTGTAGTCGTATTTGTGTTCGTCTTTAATTTTGTCTTCAGTTGTCTCTCTTTCCTTCTGCCATTCCTTCCGCTACTTGATCCCCCTTTGCCTCCCTTTGAGCAGATGGGATAAGCAAAATTCAGCAGACACTTGCAGCAAGCCATATTGTAGTAGCATACTTAGGGGACTTTAGGAAGTCCATGGCTTAGCTTCTAAGTAAATCTAGCATCAAGCTTTCTTCCATTTTTTGTTTTTTCAGGGTTCCTATATTTGTCTAGAGAGTTTTATTTTTTCAGAACAGATTTCTGAACATCACTAGAATTAACTTTTTGTTTTAGCTTGAAAACATATATGTAAATGGAATATAGTATTGTTAATCGACACCGGAAGGTCCTAATATATAAAACCCTTTTCAGTTTAGCTTGAAAAATGGTGAACCCTTTCTTTCTAAGTTTTCTGAACACAAACATCTTCAGCAACCAAGTCAAGAACAGTTCTTCAAATAAGGTTTCTAAGTCTTTCTGGAATGACAATCTAAAATATGACTTGCAACAGAACTTTGTCATTAGCCCACTTTTAAAGCAGTGACACAGCAACCCTTCATCCACAAAATTACCCAAGCAAAACTGTTCTTATTGCATCCTTTGGATGGTCAAATTGAAGCACTTCTTGTAAAGATTGATCCTTCCACTACTCCTTTATAAGATCCAAAAATGTGACGACAAAGCTCAATCTGGCAGAGGGAGCAACATATTTGAGGTGTTTCAACCATTGGCAAGCTGTGAATTGTTATCCCTGATCCAATTGATTACCACGATTGTGTGAGTGGCTTATTTTACCTCCAGGTTTTGGTAACACCTTTTTAGAAGTGTAAAGATTGTCCCACACTTTATTCTCAACTAAATAATTCCACAAAATCACCTGAATTCTCTGAATAGGTATTTTAAAGCACACACTAAAAGAAACATAACCTTGCACAAACTCCGACAACAGGGAATCTGCGGGAAAAATACATTCAAACTTATGTCCTGGATAGTTTGAATAAATACTAGTATCTAATTATGGAGAAAAGGGCAGCACTAATGCTAAAGTGCCTGTCTTTAAGAATATGTTCAGGTATATTCTCGGGTCCAGTAAAACGAGGTGCACAGTAAGTTTTATACACTTTCCTTGAGTGGACATGGCTACTGCCAGTTCATTTTATTAAAAATCCCACTGAGCAACTATGGAAAAAGAACAGCTGTTAGATGTTTTTAGGCATCATGACATTGCCTGTGCTAGACAATCCAAAAGTTATGTGTTTGTTTAAATTATAAATGACGAGTTTATTTAGAAGGATGTGCTGATGATAGGACACAACTAGAAAATGTTGGCTGTAGAACGCACATCTTCAGAGGAAGCGACTAAAGTTGCTCTATCTGCAATAATATATATATATATATTATATATATATATATATATATTATATATATATATATACTTCTATAAAGGAAAGAAATTCAAATGTTACAGTATCAATTGAGCCTATTTGCAACAGAAGTTAATTCATTTAAATAAACATTTTCATGAATTTTTTACAAACTTTTTTTCCCAAGATGCAAATCCTGTTTACCAAAAATGCTATCTTATCAATAGGTATATTTTCTTTAGAAAGCATAAAATGTCCACCTGGTGTTTCTTTTTAAGGTGTCCTCACACACTTTGCAAATTAACTGTTAGAAAAGTGAGAATAATGTTTCAAAACATGTAAGTAAAGACTGATTTTATATATCTTTCTTGTATTTATCTTTTCCAGTCAAGAATGTTCAAAGAATTATAAAAAGGGTGAAAATAAGGTTTTGATCAGGGACATTAATAATATTATTGTTATGTTTATTGTTAAATAATGCTAGCGGTCATGCTGAATTATTAAATTTAAAGTCAGTTTTTAAACAGGAAATTTTTACATTTAAACTTTAGCATTATTTTTCCAAAGTACTCACTCTCAAGACACCCCATGAGATCACTTGTGTAAACTGTTTCAGTGTCTATTTTTTGTATGGCTAGAAACATTGGGCCATCTTTCACAGCACAAAAAAAAAAAAAAAAAGAAATCTAGTAAAAGGAGTTTTGCAGAGGCCGACATGAAGTACCTGCTGATGGAGGCCACCAGCCAGTTAATGGATGGTGATCTTCCCCCAGACAAAAGCAAGCGCAATTTTTACTGTCTCTGGCCAAAATAGGTACAATCATAATTTAAAAACTTACCTGTGAAGAAGATTAGCTAAATAAAAATCAGTGCAGTTACTGTATGGTCTGATGTCATGTTATTGTTAAAAATATTTGAAAATATACATTAAACTGTATGTTTCAATCTCTCTCTTTCTGTACTATTAATTTTCATCCTGAATCATCCATTTTCTTCATGATATTGACAATTATTTCCTCCAAGTTTCTCTTTCTATGTTTTGCATTTGGAAGATGCTCCATCTACACTATAAACAGGTAGAAAAAAATGGAAAAAAGACAAGTACTCAATGTGTGTGTGTGTGTGTGTGTGTGTGTGGGTGTGTGTGTGTGTGAGTGTCATCCATTTACCTTTGTATTTGAACGATAAGGATGGATTAGCCACTCCAAACACATGCAGATAAAGGTGTGCTGTCATTAGCACATGGACACTCACATGGACTGCAGACATGAATTCATCTATTCTGCAAGCACAACACCTTATCTGTTCCATTTGCTGTTCAGATTATTCAACAAGTGAAAAAAGTATGCTGCATGTCAGCCACATTGACAGTTCGATATAGACCTGAAAGACCAATTGCTGCTCTAAAAAATGATATTCATGAGCACTGGACAAAAAGAATGATCAATCTATCAGTCTTACATCTTGCTGAGCAGCTGCTCCTTGTGTACAATAAAGAGAAGGGAGACTAGCCTACAGGGCATGTGGCTTACTGCAAGTTTCACCCTGCCCCAGGATCACATTCTTAGCATATAAAACACATAGAAACTAGCTGATAGTTGGTTTTCCAGTTCACTATTTATGCGAGAACCTCCAGACACCAATCAAACCTACGAGACCCAAATGTTCTTCTCTTGATAATTAACCTCTGTCCAAAAGCTCCAAACTTACCATTGCTGGTTTTCAAACAGATTTAGTAATTGTAAGAATCTACATTTCATTCAGACTGTTAGATTTTAGCTGAGATATAGCAAAAGAGGTGATGCACCCAAATAGAACCTGACCACAAGGTCCCAACCTCATATATCAACTGCTTGCTTCGTCTTTCCTCTGTGTCCCAGGTCACAAATCAAATGCTTCTTTGCAAGTTATGCAGTGCAGAACTATTGACTGCAGTGATTCAATACTGGCAATGAAAAAGTAGAGAGGAAAGGACGGGACAAGAGAAGAGAGGAATTTTCTTTCTGGTGTCTGGTGGCATTGTTTTATCTTCCTCGTTCATTCTCTTCCACCTTCCTTGGTGTCAACCCTATTCTTGTTTTCATTATCTTGGAATCTAAATCATTGCTTATTCCAATGTCATGTTTATCAGTGTTTCCACCCCCTCCATTTCCCCTCTCAATCTATCCCTACCCAAACCCCTAACACTTCTCTATTCTTTATTATACCCATATTATCACCATCTTTTTCAATGCATCTTTTCCAGGTTGTGGCTCAGCACCTCTATCTCCATTTCCCCTGCTGTTGTCGTCCCTCCCCTCCTCTTCCTACCTTTGTCCTGCTCACCCCCTCATCCCTCTTGCTCTCCCTGCATTCTACTTTCACCACAATTATCTCTGTATTAGTCTCATCGCATTTCTCCCTAAGTGTCATTATGTTTCCTCTTCGCTGCCTCGCTATTATTATCTCTATGTCATATTGCTTCTCTCCTGGTGTCATATCTTTCTCCTGTGTTTCCTCTCTTATCCTGCTAGTGTTGGGTTGTTTTTATTCCACCCACTCACCAGCTATATTTATCACACAATGAGCAAATACCAAAACCCCTCTGTCTGTCTTTTTCTCTAGTACCAGGTCTTGTACTCTCTGACAGTCCACTGTCAAACTGTTTAAAATGAGGGCAACCGTAGTTTGATCTGGGGCATTTAAGGTGTTCCCCAGGGAAATAAGCAGGTCTTATTAGTCAAAAATGAATTTGAATGAGACAAAAAATTGTTTTGAGTCATGTGTTGACATTTATTACCTAACCTACCCAAAATCGATTAATACATTGGATCTAAAGTCACCTCAGTCAAATAGTTTCCTTTTTATTTTATAAATTGTAGCTATGAAAGGAAAACATGGTTTGATGGACAAATATTTATTTTAGCAAAAATATGGTTTATTTAAAAAAAAAACAGGGCCACTGTAAAAGCCCCCGTGCAAAATGATATCTAAAGTTTGTGTCAGCCTTTTTAATTAACTCATGACTTTTGGACATTTTTTAGTGTTTTCTACAGCCGAGTTAGTTTTTAAGCTGATCAGTTAATTATTTCAAACTTCTATCATTCTCATTTAAATTTCTTCAGCACACTGATTTAGCATGAACACACGTGAGTTCATAATTTCCATTTGCTGCTTTTGACAGAGTAATGCGGAAACTGTTTTAAGTCCTCTGATAAGCATGCTCTTCAATGTTATTAAAGCTAAAGTGTTTTTTTATTTTTTTTTTTTTTACCCCACAGCAAGTTACACATTTGTTCTTGTAGAAAAGCCTGCATGGACCCTATGCTTCATTGTGTACATAATGTTTATCTCAAGACATGCCATCTGTTTTTGGGTGTCACTGTGAAGAGGATGCAATTTCTCTAAATTAGTTATTGAAATAGAGTTCAAAATATTTTTTTGTTCACTATTTTAAATGCTGTCATAATCAAACACACTTTAGGAAACTCAACTTTAGGTGGTAGTGTGTTTTACACAATTATAGTGTCTTCTAGTTGTTTTCCATCTAATTAAAGCAGCACTGAGTAACATTTTTACCTCAAAAATCCTCTTCTAAGTCCCTCTGATGGTAATCAAAGTGTTTATGAAGCACTTGAGTGGTCTGTTCTTTTCCCTTTCTGACTATCCAAAGGTGATTGCAGAAAAATATGATATATTATGATGTGGCAGAGCCAGTGAAAAAAGAAAAAAAAGGCAAAGGTACTTTTTTCAGAAGAGGAAAGGAAGCTTTGTTAGTGTTAGTGAAGGCCACACCTGGACCAACACGGGTTTGTGTATTTTAATGTATCTGACAGTATTAGAATATACTATTTCTAATGTCCGCACATATTTAGTTATCTATTGTATATTTAACTGTGTTAATATCTGTTGTGTTTGTATTACCTGTGCTATGGTGGGGACCCCTTGGATTGATGGCTAGAACAATAAAGGACAGATTAGGACTGGCAGACACAAGGTGATCCAAGCAGTGCTGATTGGGTCATACCATGTGGAGCTCTACCATGGGGAGGACCTTTTAGTAACATAGTTTGATCTTTGTTGAGTTATATGTTTTTTGTTTTTTTTGCTTAATTTTCTTTTTTTATTATGTACCTGTTTAGCTGCTTAACTGTATATCTAGTCACTAGTCATTTTAGCTAATGCTCAAGCTAACTGTGTGTTAAATTTATTTTGTTAGTTTAATGTGTCAGTAGGTGTGCCCCTTTCCACTCAACAAGTGTGTCGATCTGGTCCACTGATCTTAATTTATTCCCTGGATTGCTCATTGCTAGAGATGGTGAGATGAAGCCTCATGAGGCTTTGAACCGTTTGGCCAAATTGCTTCAATCATCCCCACAGTTCATGAAGCCTCATGTGAACATGTCACAGAACTACAGTTTGTAATAAAATCAGTGAGTTTTTGCAGTTGTTTTTCTTTATTTCCCCTTTTAAGTTCATTTGAAATTGTTAATGGTTGGTGTGTATAATACAATCTTTTCTAAGTTTTTTTTATAAGTGTAAAATTTCTTAGAAAAATCATTTAAGGTACACTGTTTTTCTATTCTACCATTTTAGTGAAATAAACTCAAGAAGACAGTGAAAATGCCCGTGTAAATTGGGCCATGATGAGCAAAATGAAAGGTATTAGTCATTTTATTCAAAAATAATAGTTTTTCCACATTTTTTGGGTTTTAATCGATTTGGAAGTTGTGTTCAACCAATCGCAACTTTCAAAAGCCAAAGGTAGGTCTTGAACCATCAACCTCAGGAGAGGGAGTCTGTGTCTTACAGATGACACCACTTTGGTGTTTTACTGTCCAAGGGAGAAAATACTACTTAACACTAACGTTACAACTGTGTCCGGTGGCTTGCTCAGATTTTAAGCAACTAGATTGGTTGGAGAACAACTAATATATTCTTAGAATCTATCCAAACTTTATTCAGCTGACAGCAACTCCTTCAAACTCCCACACCTTGAGTGAATACTGAGGCTGTTTAAATGCCTGTCAAAATTCTTGCGCATCCTGAACCACTTCCAGAAGCGGTCACGTTGTATCACGGTAGCGAGGCTTCGGACGTTATCAATTTTGGCCCCTCCTCTAAATGAATCACGCCTCGACACATGCTTCGTGGAAACGCCCCCTCCATTTCTCGACACACGCCTCGAAGCCTCGGCTCATCTCATAACATCACTACTGATTGCTCATTGGTAGTACAGGGTTGAATTGAAGGAAGGTACTCCCAATTAGACCAGCTTCAATGTGAACAATATGTACGCTACAGAATCGAACAACAATGATGTTCTTTTTTTCAGGGGTGCTCGTGAAGATAAATTCGTCACTTTGACACACACTTAGTGTTTCATAACATAAGTATCAGCAAATCCTTGTGATTTTAGATTGACCGATTATTAGCATGCCATGAAAAAACATGAAGTGTTTTTTTTGTAAAAAAAAAAACAACAAAAAAATACATCAAGCCAATGATACTTTTCAAATGCTTAGTTTTTTTGGCCAGAGCCAACATTTAACAGTTTTTTTGCTCAACATAAAGCTACCTCGGTTTCAGATATCTGCAAATGTTTTAACAATGCCTCCCCTATAACATTGTTCCCATTAGAACAGGTCTCCCTTGGCCTTGAGATACTGTATTGTCATCAATCATATTTGCTTTTTCTCTACCAGATACATACAAAAAGGACAGAGACTAGGAAGTGCCAAAAAGTTTAAAACATAACTCCAGATTAAATCCCAAACACTTTCATTATGGAATGGGGGTAGCTATTTGAAAGAACACAGGGTGACAGGGTGGCATAGTCACACATTGTGCAATGTGTGACTATGTTCTTCGTTTTGGTATCTGAGTAAGGACCATTTTTTTCTAAATTACACCATCAAACTGAGGGCCGTTTTTACCAAAGTGAGGACATTTTGCTGGTTCACACTATGTTTTAAATAGGGTAAGGACTAAGGTGTAAATTAAATTTAAGTTAATATTAAGGTTACATATTTTTTCGGTATAGTTAAGTTTAGGGTTATTGTAAGTCTTAGGCCATAGAAGGGGATCAAAATGATTGAAAATCAGTGGGAGTCAATGGAAATTAACATATGGTCCTCACTACATACAGCAAGACTAGAATCTATTACAGTGTAAGGAAGATTTATCCTTATATTTAGCATATACTACATTGTTGCTAAAGACTAGACATAGTTTAAATCATGCCTGAGCTGGTGTGAGATCACAGTTTGACTATAAAATACACAACACTTTATATAATGCTAATAGTTTAACATATTGGTTAATATAGTTATTTCATCTTGTTTTAAACACTAGTTTTCTATTTTGTACAGAATATTTTGGAGGTATGGGGAGGGGCAGTGCTGTGTGACACTGTGCTTCAAAAAGTTGGGTCAGTTTTCCATCCATCCATCCATCCATCCATCCATCCATCCATCCATCCATCCATCCATCCATCCATCCATCCATCCATCCATCCCTCCATCCATCCATCCATCCATCCATCCATCCATCCATCCATCCATCCATCCATCCATCCATCCATCCATCCATCCATCCATCCACTTTTAGTCCTCCAAAGAGGACCAGAAACAGTATACTGCTCCCATTTCATTGGCTCTTTAAACTTGGAGCCAGGCAGCCAAAACCAGTCTAAAGGTGGTATTTATGTGCTACATCATTCCCCTCCAAGCAACAGCTTTACTTTGAGGTCATGCAGCTGACTGTCTCTTAATGAAAAGTCACTCCTTTTGAAATGTTTTCTTCATCAGCAACTAATTGAAGAGATCTCTACAGTAACTGTATAGCTGTTAAGTGCTCCACCATGTTTACGAGCTACTCCATAACACTGTCTGTCTGCCATTAAATGGTGTGTTCTAAAACCGAGCTGGTTCTACTGGCAGGAAATGACACCATGTGATCAAGAAACAATACAAATTCTAGCCTCAGTGCTAACAATGACCTGATAAATCCTACAGAGTAAAAACAAAAACTTAAAAGAAAGGTTAACAATACAAATCATACTAGTGGTTTTACAAAAATCAGTTGAAATTGTATTCCCTTTGGTTTTTGAGAGGCTTGTAAGTCAACTGTTACAAGCCTCCTTCATTGAAAAGTGGATGTCTGCACATGGAAGGTTAGCCAATCTAGAACCTTAAAACCAAATTAGATGTGACAATAATAACCGCTGATTCCCACCAGCATCTTTCAATGAGAGTCTATATTCATCTTATCGTGGATATAAGCTTTTAGATTCTTCTGCATGCTTGAAAGGTTGACCTATAAATGCGGCAGACACACAGTCCACACACAACCACACACACACTGACACACTCCAGCAGAAACACAGAGTAAGGTATTCTGATACTGAAGGCTGAGTGAGAATATCAAATCTATGTACTCAGCAATTTGTAGAACACGTGTTAATTCAAGGCAAACAGAACAAATGCTTAAGCAAGAGGTAGTAAACAGTCCTCAGTGTTTGTGAAACTAAAATATATGTTTTGGTGGTTGATGTATAAGAACTGAATCTGTAATAAACTGAGCTATAATGCTGAGTTGTTCTAATACACTATAAGTTAGAACTAATGGTCAAAACTGGTCAATCTGTTATTGCTGACAGAACACAAATACTGCAAAAGCACTACTGCCTTCGAATAAAAACTCATCTTTCCTTCATAATTTTTTTTTCTGCATTCCTTGTTTTGTTTAGCCTTATTTATTGCCCCTCACACCAGTTTTAATCTTCTCCCCTTCACTACAAAGATTTTTTTAGACAGTTGAAATCAATCGCTTGTTTCATTTGACAATAACAAGTTTTTTTTACTGCAAACAGTCAAATGAAAGCAATTCTCTCGCCTAATCCCACTGACAAGAAGCAGTGGCTATTTCCTTTTTTCTAAACAAAAACAAGCTGCTGATCTTTTTTTTTCCTATCAAAGTAAAAAGACTTCTTTTTGTTTAAATAAGCCCTAATAGCTTCCGTCAAATTTTTAATTGGAGGTGTTTGAAGTAAAGTTTAGTTGTTTTAGATTAAAACATTATGCTCTGCTTCATTTGTCAACCCAAAAAATTCCCATTTTTACTTTTCCTTTCTCATTTACATTATCTTGATAGTGAGCAGAAACTTAACAAAGAAAAAAAAAAGATTGTTAAGAAGCTTAGGCATTTGCTACTAACATGTCATACATATTTATAAAGCCATACTACAAACAATGTAGGTGTATTGTTCTGGGTCTTTATTCCTAAATATGGCTCTAATTATACGAGCCTCACAGCAGAACAGACAGAAAACCAAATTCCTCGTCAATAGATGAATTCAAAACTTTGCATGCCAGGTGCCTCGACTAGGATTTTATGATCAGTCTTTAGACTTTGACTTAGACAACTTTTATTGTCATTTATTGTTATTGTCAAACACAGAGTGTATACAAAAATAAATATTTGTAAAATATTAATAAAAAAATTAATGATGTCTTATTGGACAATATTATTTCTGTAAAATATACCATTAAAAAATTGTACTCTATTCATCCATTTATTTTTTTTCATAATTTGTAATGTTGAAGTCAATGACTTCAGTGTGTTGTATTGTAATTTTAAAGATATAAAAAAAAGGTAGCACACTATCTTTTTCTTTAATTTAATTAAACACAAATCTCAACAGTTTGGCATGCAATTGTATTCAGACCCCTTTACTGTGAAAAACCTGAATAAAATTCAGCACATCCACATTCATGTAGAAACCCCTTAGTAGAGAGAGACAAACGGCTGTTCTGTAAAGGCCTTTTGGAGAACATTACTGGACAAACGTTCCAGCTAAACTCCCTGGTCAAGATGAAAAGAGAAGGTTATTAAGTTGGAAATGCAAACACCTAGAGATCAGGTCAGATCAGCTGAATAGCAACTGTTATTTAGTGTCTACAACTATGCCATTATAACATTAGACAGAAAAGCGTTATTGTTGAAATTTAGTTTTAAAAAGATAGCAATTTTCATAAGCAAGTAGTAAATAACTCAAAACATTAAAAAAATGTGTTCTGTTCTGATTGGACAAAGAGTGACCTCCTGGTCTACAAGGAAGGAGTGGAATGAGGAGGAAAACAAATTAGTTTTCTTCTGTCTCAGTATTGCTCTGTTATTTTCTGTCCTCTCGGTCTACATTCAGCACATTGCAGAACCAGATAAAGCAACTTCTAACGTCATTCAATTTTTTTTTTCCATAAATCTTTTTTTTGTAAATATTATTATTCCCCCCTTGACAAGTCTGTGCCAGGATGCTGGAGAGGAGAGTCTGGCTGATTTCGGAACATTTGTCATGATCTCCCCTGATGGCTGGCCTTAATTGTTCATTTTATTTACCTGCTTTATTCTTCCCAGTCTCTAATCATATCTGATCCCATCCATTCTGTAGGTTTTGCTTTATGTTCAGTCTGTTCAGCTATCGGGGCCAGATCATTCTTTGTTTGCTTTCTGTTTGTTCCCTGTTTGATGTCTCTGGGTTCTGTTTTAGCAAGTCCAAGGTTCATGTCCCTGTTCCAGTGAGTAGATTATTTTGGAGCCAGTGTCTTCAGGCAAGTTTATTCCCTAACCAGTGGTGAGAGCGTTTCAGTATTTCCCTAGTGATTCTGATTTCCTGAATCCGTTCCCTCTAACCTACTGGCCCTGTCTGTCCCCATCTGATCTGTTTGCCTGAACCACCTTTGGACACCTGCTGGATTCTGCCTGTCTGTATCTGTGCACTTTTGTCTGAGCTGGTAGCTTGACGCATGGAACTGAATGGCTCAGGGCTGCATAACGTTGGCAGTATATTAGCTGACAGGATGGACTGAACTGTCAAACCAAGTAAGTGACACACTTGGATAATCAGCTCCTGTCAGATGATCGTGGTCACTTACGTGTGTTTCTCCCTCTATAGTTTCAGTGATTGGACGGTGCCCTGCCCCCCTACTGCAGTCGCTGCAGGTCCGCAGATACACAGCAATGTTTCAAACTTTCCTACTGACTGTTTCACCTTGAATACTGGGTCCATCTTGCCCGCTTTATGATGACATTGGCTTCAGACGGAGCAGCTCATCCCAGCTGTGAAACACTAGACTAGCTCTACAACGTCTGCAGCTACTTTGAGCATTCATGAGTTTCCTCATGTACTTTGTGGACCTCCAGAACGCATTTGCTTGTGGTGCCCAGAATCACAGAATTGGAGGCCCTTTACTAGGGGCCATACGGTCACTGTTCAAGTGGAACAGGAGTTTGGTCCGCAGGCTAGGATTAAGTCCGACCTGTTCTTGGTGCATGTTGGACTCCAGCAGGGCTTTGCTCTATCATTGGTCTGCATAACCTTTATGGACAGAATTACAAGGTACAGCCAAGGGTCAGAGGGGTTTTGGTTTGGGAACCAGTGTATTTTGTGCGTGCTATTTCCAGTCCTGGTTCTGTTTGCTTCCTCTTCCCTAGACTTGCAGCAAGCCCCAGAAAGAAGCTTAGAGTGTTGTCACTTCTACTCCATATCAAGAGGAGACAACTGAGGTAAACCAGATTTCTTTTTCAGAAGCCCTCAGGACACCACCCTTGGGAGGTGTTTCAGGCCTGTCGCTCTGGGAGATGGCCCGGGGAATGATCCAGGACACACCAGAGGAACTATGTCTCTCTGGTAATCCATCGGGCTTCCCCAAGCGAAGCAGGAGGAGTTGTCTGGAGAAAGGGAAGTCTGGAAGTCTTTGCTGAGACTGCTTCCCCCATGACCCCATTTTTTTCTTTTTATTTCTCTTTTATTAGTTGCAGTGGATTTACTATTTGTATTCTTATCATTCAAAAAAATCCAGAGTAGTTGTAAGAACAATAAATATTTTGCCTGTAACAAAAACAGAACAAAAAAACAGCAGATTGATCCTATAGATTGTTCTGCTCTTGCTTTGTTAAGGTAATAGGTCATTTGGAATGGGTAGCTTTTCATGGAATATTCTAAAACATTGTTCACCATATTGCTAAATGTAAGCTCATCTCAATGTTACGTTTTTTATGAAAAATGGAAATGTAACCCAAGATTCTAGATTAAAAAAAAACTGATGTACATAATTTTCTAGGTGCTCATGCTGGATGGTAAGCTGTTTGTAAACATTTTTCTAATTTCATGAAACATTACTTGGAAGTAAAAAATATATAACTTTTTTTTTCTTTTTTTCTAACTTACACACAGATTTTGAACAACTGTCAATTAACCTTTTAAACAACAATTTGCATATAATTTCTAAATTGATAAATTAAACTGAACTCTCCTTTTAACCCTTGGTCATAAACACATTATCGTGTACTAATGACAAGCTTTAAGTAATTCAGTTGCAAAAAACTCAACTTCCTTTTTCTACTGAATAACTGTGACTTCTAGTATTAACCCTATCAGTTACACCTGAAGTCCTTCTATATCTTACACTGCTGGCAGGCCTTTAATAAAGGTTTTACTTTTTCTGCCTATTTTTTTGGTCTAAAGAGTTTATTAGCTGCTATCGATTTTTCTGTCACCTTTATCAGAGAGGGAGAGACAAGAAAACGAACAAGTGATTAGGGCAATAAATAAATAGGTCTTAAACTGTGCAGCCAATATGGATACAATAAATTCACATGGACAGAAAATACAACCATGGCTTTGCAGTCACTGAGTTAGCTGTTCAACTGTCCACCACAGTTATGGAGCAACAGCCATAGGTGTTCAGATCTAAGTTTGACAAATAATTTTTAAAAAGAAAGATGTTTTGTTAAACGATCAATAATTAATTGTTTTAGATCAAAAGAAAAAAAATACTGTTTTGTAATGTAATTTATCATTTTAGAGCAAGTATGGAGTGACAACACACATCATCTCTCCTTGTTTTTCCCTAGTGTCATGTGTTCAAGCCTTGGTTCGCAGCTACTCATATGAGATCACAATAGCACAGAAGAAAGATGGTGGGGAGTGCCAGAAGTTCTCTTATTGACAGCATCATAAACTTAAGAGTTACTTGCTTCTTCACTAGACACGTTCAATTCAATTTTCAATTCAATTCAATTCAGTTTATTTATATAGCGCCAAATTCACAACACATGTCATCTGAAGGCACTTTACAGTTCAACCAGATCATACAGTCAAATTGATACAAAGTTTTCTATCTAAGGAAAACCAGTTGATTGCATTGACTCATTGACTCAAATACAATCCCCCACACTAAGCATGCTTGTAGCGACAGTGGAGAGGAAAAACTCCCTTTTAACAGGAAGAAACCTCCAGCAGAACCAGGCTCAGTGTGAGCGGCCATCTGCCGAGGCCGACTGGGGTTCAAGGAGACAGAAGCAGAGATACAAAAAGCAGCTGTAAAAGGCGGCCCCGTCCAGGAAACACACAGCCAGGCAGACGAGCTCCAAGGCAGCTCCCATGCCAGAGGACGAAGAGAGCACATCCACTCAGTCACGGTCAGAGAAACAGGACCACACTGGAAAACAGGCCGATCTCCAACATCTATTAACAAGGGTGTTGATAGAAGCAGCACAGCTGATGTTTTTTTCCAGGATGACGTCACAGCCAAACAGGAACAGACGAGGCAAAGCTACTCTGAGGAAAAGCAGAGAGAGCAGAAGGTTAGAGATTGAACTAACAGATTCTGCAGAATAGGAGAACAGAGAGAGAATGAAGCAGAATGATGAAATGGGGGTCCCTATGTCCTCCAAAAGTCTAAGCCTATAGCAGCATAACTATAGAGATAGCTCAGGATAACCTGAGCCACCCTAACTATAAGCTTTATCAAAAATGAAAGTTTTAAGCCTAGCCTTAAAAGTAGACAGGGTGTCTGCCTCACGGACTAAAACTGGTAGTTGGTTCCACAGGAGAGGAGCCTGATAACTAAAAGATCTGCCTCCCATTCTACTTTTAGAAATTCTAGGAACCACTAGTAAACCTGCAGATTGAGAGCGAAGTGCTCTGTTAGGAACATAAGGAACAATCAGATCTCTGATATAAGATGGAGCTTGGCCATTTAAGGCTTTATATGTGAGAAGGAGGATGTTAAATTCTATTCTTGATTTAACAGGAAGCCAATGAAGAGAAGCCAGGATAGGAGAGATATGATCTCTCTTTTTCATTTTCATTAGAACTCTGGCTGCAGCATTTTGGATCAGCTGAAGGCTTTTAACTACAGTTTGTGGACTTCCTGATAGTAAAGAATTACAATAGTCCAGCCTTGAAGTAACAAATGCATGGACTAGTTTCTCAGCATCACCCCTGGACAGGATATTTCTAATTTTTGCAATGTTCCTCAGATGAAAGAAGGAAATTCTAGAAACCTCTTTGATATGGGATTTAAATGACAGGTCCTGATCAAAAATAACACCAAGATTTTTTACTTTATTATCTGAAATCAGTTTAATCCCATCCAAATGAAGTGACTGGCTAATCAGTTTCTTTTTCAGAGACTCTGGTCCAAAGACTATAAGTTCTGTTTTGTCTGCATTCAGAAGCAGAAAGTTAAGAGTCATCCAGGTTTTTATGTCTTCAAGACATGCCTGTAATCTATGTCATGGGTTAGCTTCATCTGGATTTATAGACAGATATAGCTGGGTATCATCAGCATAACAGTGGAAATTAATCCCATGCTGTCTAATAATTCTACCAATTGGGAGCATGTATAAAGTAAAGAGAATTGGTCCTAGCACTGATCCCTGTGGTACTCCACAGGTAACCTTTGAGCGTGTTGAAGATCTATCATTAACATGAACAAACTGAATTCGATCAGATAGATAAGATTTAAACCAGTCTAGTGCTGTTCCTTTAATTCCAACAAAATATTCAAGTCTTTCTAAAAGAATATTATGGTCAACTGTATCAAATGCAGCACTAAGATCCAACAGGACGAGCACAGATACAAGTCCATTATCTGAGGCCATGAGAATATCATTAGTGACTTTCACCAGAGCTGTTTCAGTACTATGATGAGCTCTAAAGCCAGACTGAAACTCTTCAAAAAGTTCATTATGGTGGAAGTGATCGCAGACTTGTTTGGCAACTACTTTCTCAAGAATTTTGGATAAGAAAGGAAGATTGGATATAGGTCTATAATTGACCAAGTCATCTGGGTCAAGAGACGGTTTCTTAAGCAGAGGTTTAATTACAGCAATCTTAAAAGCTTTAGGTACATATCCCTGTAACAGAGATAGATTAATCACATCTAAAATGGAGGAGGAGATCAAAGGGAATACCTCCTTAAATAACCTGGTTGGAACTGGATCTAACATACAAGTTGAAGGCTTAGATGAAGACAATAATTTTGCTAATTCAGAGAGTTCAACTGGATCAAAGCAGTCTAAACCCGGTTCAGATTCCATGACTACCTCAGGTACAATCGCGGATAGAGGAGTGCTTATGATCTTATTTTTAATAAGATCAATCTTATTTATAAAGAATCCCATAAAATCATTGCTGCTAAGAGCAGGTGGAATGGACGGTTCAACAGAGCTATGGCTCTGGGTGAGTTTGGCAACTGTATTAAAAAGAAATCTAGGATTATTCTTATTCTCCTCTATTAATGAGGAGAAGTATGCTGCTCTTGCTTTACAAAGGGTCCTCTTATACAGCAGTAAACCATTTTTCCAGACTAGGAAGGACTCTCGCAGGCCTGTGGAGCGATATTTTCTCTCCAGTTTCCTAGCATTTTGCTTCAAAGTACGCAGCTCTGCATTAAACCAAGGAGCAAGCTTTCTATTTTTAACGGTTTTCATTTTCAAAGGAGCTGCGTTGTCTAAGGCAATACGCAGAGAACTAGCAACCCCATCAACAAAATCATCAACCTGTGAAGGGGAATAAGCTAAGCTTTTGCACTCTGCAGCACTGCTCAGTGACACAGAGCAGAGAGAAAGTGAAGCAGATTCTTTAAAATTTATAACTGCACTATCTGATAAAGATCTACTAAAATTGAACCTTCTTTTGGGGGAGGAGAACTCTGTTAAAGTAATCCTGAAGGTTATTAGAAAGTGGTCAGAGAGGACAGGGTTGTGAGGAAATACTGTTATTTCTTCACATTCTATGCCGTATGTCAGCACAAGATCCAAAGTATGAAGATGAGAATGCGTGGGACTATTCACATTTTGAACAAAGCCAATAGTGTCTAAGATAGCATTAAAGGCTGCTCTTAAGCTATCGCCTTCAATGTCAGCATGGATGTTAAAATCTCCCACTATGATGACCCTGTCAGTATTTAATACCAAATCAGAAAGGAACTCTGAAAACTCATCTAAAAATTCAGAGTAAGGACCTGGTGGACGATACAAAGTTACAAAAAGAAGAGGTTTTCTTGCCTTGAAATTTGGATCAGGGAAATTAAGGGTTAAATGTTCAAAAGAGTTGTAGGTATTAATTGTTTTGGGAGTAATCAGTAAGTCAGACTGGAAGATTGTTGCTACTCCTCCTCCTCGCCCAGAACTTCTGGGGATGTGAAAATTTAAATAGCTTGAAGGAGTTGCCTCATTTATGCTCACATAATCCTCTTGCTGCAGCCAGGTTTCTGTAAGGCAAAACAAGTCAATGTGATTATCACAAATCAAGTCATTAACTAGTAGACTTTTAGAGGAAAGCGATCTTATGTTAAACAGACCGCATTTAATTGTTTTAACTTTTTCCCCAATTGGAGTTATTTTGATTTTAATTAGATTATCATGATTTACTCCTTTGGGAATCTTTGCTAATTTATTAGATTTTGGTCGTGGGCAAGACACTGTCTGGATGGAGTAAAGAGTGGGTAACAGTAGAGAAGCTGCAGAGATGTGTGTTAAACTACAACTCTGCTTCCTGGTCTGCACCCTGGGTGGTCAGGGTTTTGGAGGACTAATAAATGTGGCCAGATTCCTAGAAAGAAGAGCTGCACCATCCAAAGTGGGATGGATGCCGTCTCTCCGAATCAGACTCTCCGAATCAGACCCCCGAAAGAAAATGTTGTTGAGCTATATATTTAACACCAATCACTGGAGTTGGGGGAGGTGGTATGGTGAGGGGAGACCGGAATCAATAATCTAGTAGTTACATTTTTTTTATTGCTTCTTTTAAAAAAATCTGCAAATCTGCAGAAGCCTCTGAATGTACAAATACAGTAAAGCTAACTGAGATTTGGGGACAAACTCCTGAAAATATGTATAACAAGTTTTTTTTTGTTTCTTTTCGATAAATTAGTGTCTAAGAATAAACCTCGGTATGATAATTTTCAGAAAAGATGGCAGTCGACAGAATCCTAACATCTGCACAAAGATACAAAAAAATGTATCACATGATTCAATTATCTAAAATCAAATCAGAAAACAAATATTTTAACTGATCTAGTTATGACATTTAAAATCTTTATCAAAGATTTATATTTTTTTTTTTTGTTAAACTAGGCAGACTTACAGTAACTTAAAAGATATGGGTTAATTGTTCATCAGGAGCTATTTGACAACACTGTTACCTTCAGCATATGACATTCCCAATGCATGATGCTCCCACCACTATGTGTTCTGCAACTGGAGTTTTTTTTTTACAAACTAGCATACTGTACTTAGCATTCTTGCACATAATATAGCAGGTGTAGTTGTATTTTTCAACCAGCAACGTGTCAGTAAATATAGTACAAGCAATGTGGGGTAATAAAGAACAATATTTCTTTAGTTTGTGTTCAAATAACTAAAACTCTCCCACATTTTCTTTGGCATTCATTGAGAGATCTTAAACAATACAGTAAACATGTTGTGGTTTTAAAAAATGAGCTTTATAAAAATCTGTAATTATTGATAGCAGTAACTAGCCTATTCCCTCTACTAGATAATACTTCATTCTTCTCAGATGATTTTAAAAAGTCCATGTTTTCTAACCTGCTGCATTCTCTTTGGCAAAACTGAAAACACTCAACCAACTGCTTGTGTCCCAGGACTTTGCTTTGTTGGACACCAGAGAAACATTGCATGAGAAATGTATTAACCATTTCAGACTCAACAACTTTAAACACCCGCTTTCATCTCCAAGGTATACTGTTGAAGTAGTATGCCCAGAAAATAAAAGAGGAGGCATGGAAACCACTTAGAAGTCATAATAATTTAAGAAATAACAATATCACTCAACCAAAAGTCTGCAACCCATGGCTCCAGAACCTCTAGTAACTGTTTGGACATTTGTTCTCATAACTTGCTAAAAATTACTTAGACTTTGTGATTTTTAATCATGGGATATTTCTATTGTATTTTCTCAACTGAACAACTCTAAAAGTACTTGATCTATTTTCTTTTCGTTAGGGTGGGTAACAATGGCACCTTGCATTGAAAAGTTAGCAACCCCATGCAATAACCTTATCTTAAGAGTCAGTTAATTCATGCACCAAAAATAAAATATACCTCAAGTCAATGCAAAGTTTCTGCACTATTGTATTTGTTTTAACTCCTTTTCTCTCTGCAATGCATTAACAAGCTAGCAAAAGACTGTGTGCTTTTCTCTTTGCTTCTCAATTTGGGTTGTTTACTAGAAGTCCCAGCTGCTGTAAAGTCAGCAGCCAACTGATCACAACCCCTCAAGGAAATCATAAGACCTGATCTGGTCAGATTTTTCTCTCTCTTTTTTTTTTTTTTTTTTTTCATCATTTGTAAATCTTCAGGGTAAAATTCAACAAAAAAATACCCCAAAGATGAGATTGTTTCTTTATTTTCTCAAATGACATATACACTCAAGATAAACAAATCAAGCTGCTCAGCAAAGATTCATATTTTCATGCATCTTTAATAAATTTACTTGCTTGCGTTTTAAAATATGAGGTACTTAGAAGTGTGAAGGTGGTGGCAAACTTATAGCCATAGTCCAAAATGTCCAAGCATATTGATAAGATCCTTCTCTTATTTGATATCGGCAAATATAATGTCATGGTGGAGCAGTTTTCAGACAGCAAACTCACACTGCTGTGGTTGTATATTTGCTTGAAGTCAGTACATAAATTGCTGTTTGCATGGATGCCTCTATCAGACAGTAATACTGCCTCTATAATTTTAGAAAAAAGTGTAAATATTAGTTGGGGTCAAAAAAATGACTTGATATAGAGAAGTTCATTTAAAAAAAAGTTATTTTGAGCCTATGTCAGCTTGAACCACATTTTAATTGAAATATGGCAACTGATTAGTGAATTTCACTATATGCAAAAAAAACAACATGAATTGTGATCATTAAATTGCTCACAGTTATATGAGAGCACAGACTGTGTTGGAACTGTTTGTACTGTCTGATGTTTTATTCAACCTGAAAAACACTGTACAATATTTTTAGTAAAAACCTTTTTACTGTGAAAAAGTATTTATTAGACTGCATACTTGATGATAATTTTCCAAATAGAAAAGCCAAGAAATATTTCCTGTTTTATCAAAGTGTGAAACTGCAGATTTGGTGCTGGGGGGT
>NW_024038226.1:0-107065 GCF_016077235.1 Cyprinodon tularosa
TTCCCCCCTGGCGTACAGACGGGCACCGTTAGCCCAGGCTACGCAGAGGGCAAGGTTAGCCCTGGCTGCCATTAGCTTTGGAACTCTGCAGTTGCTGCGGTCCTCCTCAACTTTGGAAATCTTTTTTAATCACGCATTAAAACTGTAAATGGACCATATAGTGACGCTTTAAAGTATAATATTCCCCTCAAATGATCTTAAAAGTACTTCTTATTGAACGACAGAAAGAGAACTTTTAACTTCCATGTTGCGCTCCATTGAAAGCTGCTGCTGCTGCAGTGCATGCTGGGTATAGAGGGAGGGGCGAGAACAACATCAGGGGACTTGGTGCGTTCTTGGTCAGTGCTCTGGCTGAGGCTGATGACGGATCACTAGAACGCTCCAGAACGCATATTGATAAACGGCCCAGATTTGGGTTTCTCTGAAAAGGAGGACCCTTTTTCTGGGGGGAAGGCTGCTGGGCAGCTGACTGGACCAGACCGGGTCCCAGTGGGGGACGGAGCGACTGAATCCGACCCGGTGACGGTAGCCTGGACAGTAAGGCAGGCGGGGAGAAACATACTGTGTCCAGGCTACCGTCACCGGGTCGGGTTTGGTGGCTCCTGTTATTTCATCTGCTAGCTTTTTATTCTAAAAAATCTATTATATTACAGCAGCAAATTATTATTATACGTTTTTCAAAAGCCTGTTTAAAAGCTCCAAACGAGGCTTCAGATCAGACAAAGACAATTACACTGTCATTGTTTAACAGCTGACCCTTGACCTTTAACTACTGATGGATATACAGGAATACAGTCATAGTGTCCACTCCTCTGAGATAGCACAGGACGCAATGTTTGGCAATTTCTAGTTTCTTACATTTCAAAAATCAATCTATAACATGAATGCATAAATACCTCATTTTATTCCAGTGTTAAATTCTGTTTAAATGAACAGATTATAATTAAAATGTCTGCAGATCTTTACTGGTTGATGATTTTCTTTATTCAGACCAGCTGATTTTTAATTGGTTCCCCTGGTTTAATGTTTATCAATCTTTATTTCCCGTCATGTGCTCCATCCAATGCAGATCATTGGCTCCGCCCACATCTAGTGAAAACTAGTGTGATTGGATGAGTCATAGAACGCAAACACTCATTGGTTAGCTAAAGGAAACCATCAGAAGCCAGCAGGTGTTCTTCAAACTGCTAACGTGAATTGTCTATGCCATGCTACAATGTGGGATTCAGAAAAAGATGCTGAAATGTCTGAGAATTTTAGAAATAGTTGAAAAATTGATCTTTCAGTTCATGCCAGGCATCTGGCTGTTTTTTTTTAAAGGTTTCTTTATACTTTTATACTTTAAGTAGTTTTTGGAGCACATACTTTTTCACGGGTCAAGCTGATACTTCAACTTTTACCAGAGTGTTTTTAAACTGCGGTATCTATACTTCTACTGAAGTAACAAATGTGTGAACTTTTGACACCACAGCATTCTGCACTTCTCTGATCTTGCTGCATATTGGTTATTTATTCTGCAGTTTAATATTGTTAAATCACTTTACAGGATTTTTTTGTTTATATTTAACTCTTCACTATTATGTTCTTCTTAGACATTTTTCTGTGATCATTTTTTCTAAAATCTGAAAGGTGCGGACAGAACGGGCAGCATCCATAGAACCAGAATTAGACGAGGATTTAATGTCTGAATAAACAAACTAAATATCTTAGATCTAGTCTTGAAAGTCTTTGGTTTCACTGCATCAGCAGATTATTGCACTGATCTGATGAATAATCTCAGAGAATCTGCTTCTGATCAGTGAATCGCTGGTTACATGGATGTTGTCCTTCATCATCATCATAATCTTCATCATCATCATCATCATCATCATCACCATCATCATCATCATCATCATCATCATCATCTTCGTCATCATCATCATCATCATCACCATCATCACCATCATCATCATCACTGCTGCCTGGCCCCCCCTGCTTTGCTCTAGGATCGCCCCTGATGGCTGTGACCGAAGCGGCTCAGTGACGTCACCGCCAGTTCTGTCCAATCAGCTGGAAGCTAGAGTCCCTTCAGCGCCAGGACTCAAACCGTTGTACCGTTGGTTCTGACATCTGGACCGCGGCGGAACCAGCTGCTGGGTCCCGCTCCCCGGAGGTTCGGTCCACTGGTGTCGGGTCGGTTCCGGTTGCTGAGGCGGGCCGATCGGTGGCGTCGGTTGGACTTTAACGGCTAACGGCAGGTGAAGGTCCGGCTAACTGCCGCTGCTTCGGACGGTTCGGTCCCAGAGGGTTGATTGTTTATGGGGGTTAAAACCGAACCGAACCGGATGTGTGAGCGATCAGAAAAGCGGTTCGGTTGGATCAGTTTAATCTCTGCTCAGTTCTAACAGTTCTAACCTTCTGATCCAGCAGGACCAGGTCCAGTTGATCAGAACCAGATGAGCCCCCGGAACCACTGGACCAGGTCAGAACCGAACCTCCACCTTCTGCTGCTGGAGGAGGACCATAGAGAAACCTCTGCTAGATAGGATCTGACTGGATGATCTGGATGATCTGGATCTATAGAGTGACCTGAGAGGACAGCATGGAGCTATAGAAATACATAGAACAGAACAGAACTTTATTAATCATCACTTCATCACTTTATTGATCAATTTATTGATCAATTTTTCACTTTATTGATCACTTTATTGATCATATTATTGATCACTTTATCAATTATAGATCACTTTATAACTTCATTGATCATATTATTGATCACTTTATCAATTATAGATCACTTTATAACTTCATTGATCATATTATTGATCAGTGAAACTGTTCTGCTCTGTTTCTGCTCCAGGACCCGATCCAGACGGGTCAAGAGATCCTCCAAAGCATCTTTGCAGAAGCTAGCATGGAGCGAAGAGGAGGTAAGCCCAGCTGACCTGTGATGGTGATGATGGTGATCATGATGGTGATGATGATGGTGATGATGATGATGGTGATGATGGTGATGATGGTGATGATGATGAGGCTGATGATGGTGATGATGATGATGGTGATGATGATGATGATGATGATGATGAGGCTGATGATGATGATGATGGTGATGATGGTGATGATGATGAGGCTGATGATGGTGATGATGATGATGGTGATGATGGTGATGATGATCAGGCTGATGATGGTGATGATGATGATGATGATGATGATGATGATGGTGATGATGATGAGGCTGATGATGATGATGATGGTGATGATGATGATGATGATGATGATGGTGATGATGGTGATGGTGATGATGATGATGATGAGGCAGATGATGGTGATGATGGTGATGGTGATGATGATGATGGTGATGAGGCAGATGATGGTGATGGTGATGATGATGATGATGAGGCAGATGATGGTGATGATGGTGATGGTGATGATGATGATGAGGCAGGTGATGGTGATGATGGTGATGGTGATGATGGTGATGATGAGGCAGATGATGGTGATGATGGTGATGGTGATGATGAGGCTGGTGATGGTGATGATGATGATGATGGTGATGATGATGAGGCTGATGATGGTGATGATGAGGCTGGTGATGGTGATGATGATGATGATGATGAGGCAGATGATGGTGATGATGGTGATGATGATGAGGCTGATGATGATGATGATGGTGATGATGAGGCTGGTGATGGTGATGATGATGATGATGATGATGATGATGATGATGGTGATGATGATGAGGCTGATGATGGTGATGATGAGGCTGGTGATGGTGATGATGATGATGGTGATGATGATGAGGCTGATGATGATGATGATGATGATGGTGATGATGATGATGGTGATGATGATGATGATGATGATGATGATGGTGATGATGAGGCAGATGATGATGGTGATGATGATGATGAGGATGATGATGATGATGATGGTGATGAGGCTGATGATGGTGATGATGAGGCTGGTGATGGTGATGAGGCTGATGATGGTGATGGTGATGATGATGAGGCTGATGATAATGATGATGATGATGGTGATGATGATGATGGTGATGATGATGAGGCTGATGATGGTGATGATGAGGCTGGTGATGGTGATGATGATGATGATGATGATGATGATGGTGATGATGATGAGGCTGATGATGATGATGATGATGATGGTGATGATGATGATGATGGTGATGATGAGGCTGGTGATGGTGATGATGATGGTGATGATGATGAGGCTGATGATGGTGATGATCAGGCTGGTGATGGTGATGATGATGATGAGGCAGATGATGGTGATGATGATGATGATGGTGATGATGATGATGATGAGGCAGATGATGATGGTGATGAGGCAGGTGATGGTGATGATGATGATGATGATGGTGATGATGATGAGGCTGATGATGATGATGATGATGATGGTGATGATGATGATGATGATGATGATGGTGATGATGGTGATGGTGATGATGGTGATGGTGATGATGATGAGGCTGGTGATGATGATGATGATGATGATGATGATGATGAGGCTGGTGATGGTGATGAGGCTGGTGATGGTGATGATGATGAGGCTGATGATGATGATGGTGATGATGGTGATGGTGATTATGATGAGGCTGATGATGATGATGATGAGGCTGATGATGGTGATGATGATGGTGATGGTGATGATGATGAGGCTGATGATAATGATGATGGTGATGATGATGATGATGAGGCTGGTGATGGTGATGAGTATGGTGATGATGGTGATGATGAGGCAGATGATGATGGTGATGATGAGGCTGGTGATGATGATGGTGATGATGATGATGATGATGATGATGGTGATGATGCTGTCTTCAGGACGACATGCTGCGGCGCCTGGTGAAGGACTGTGGCCCCAGCAGCTGGTCCACGGTGGCTCTGCACTTCAGGGTGAGGATGGGGGACCGGGGGGGGGTTTATCAGAGCCTGCTGCGCACAGAAGGAGCCCTCCCTGCCATTGATCATGGTGACCATGGCAACCGCTGCCAAGAGACAGGGAAACCCAGAGTTTATCAGATACCGTTGGCCCATGGGTGGGGAGGGGGATGGGAGGATGGACGGGGCTAACTGGAGCTCAGAGCTGGCTGTGATTCCTCTGGTTGATCTCCTCCTAAAGTGGCTGCAGGTGAAGAGTTGATAAACATCTGGTTCTGATAAACATCTGGAAGCAGCGTAGAAGTTAGCCCCCCCCGTCAACAAGCTTTCAGCATCACCTCAGGTTTAATGGATCCAACCGGTCGTGCAGCGAGTTTCTGGGCTGATTTAGTGCGTAAGCAGGCTTGATAAACCAGACCCTGGGTCACTATGGCAGAGTCCTGTGGTACCAGCAGGAGGCGCTCTCTCACAGGGTCAAAGGTCAGAGCTACAGTGTCAAAGACGCTGGGAGCAGCTGGTGAACCCGGAGCTGGTCAAAGGGCCGTGGAGTCAGGAGGAGGACCAACGGGTAAAGCTTCTCTTCAGAACCAGTCCTGCTCTGACCCACCCCGGCTCCTCTGACCCACCTCTGCTGCTTCCTGTTCAGGTTCTGGAGCTGGTCCAGAAGTACGGCCTGAAGCGCTGGTCGCTCATCGCCAAACACCATCACACCCGCAACGGGAAGCAGTGCCGCGAGCGTTGGCACAACCACCTGAACCCGGAGGTGAAGAAGGGCAGCTGGACTGCTGAGGAGGACCGGGTCATCTGCCAGGCGCACAGAGTGCTGGGGAACCGCTGGGCCGACATCTCCAAGCTTCTGCCTGGCAGGTTGGTGAACAGGGTGTGAAACCGCAGGGAAACGGACCAGAGCAGCCATGCAGAGGGAGCTGGACCTGACTGAAGGCCTGGTTCTCCTCCCCCAGCAGGGTGTGAGCTTAACCAGACATTTTTGATTTATGCTCAATATTGAAGCGTGGTCTGCGCAATGTTATTCCACGCCACAACGCCAGAGGGCCAATCAGGAACTAGCTGTGGGTCTAGATACGGCCGAGGCGGTGTGGAAGTGGAGGCCAGTCTGTGTGACAATGGAGGGACATGACGGCCAAAAAGAGTGAGGATCCAGGTGGAAAAAGGGTCGCAGCGTTCTCACCTCGCTCTGCTAGCGGGTCAAACTTCACCAGTTGTTTTCTTCAATTTCGGTCATAAAAACAAAACAAGCCGCCTCCTGTCTGCGGTCAGCTACAATCAGGGAGAGGAGCAGCGTGTTTGTGGAGGGGGCGGGACGTCTTTTAGGGGGCGGGACGTCTTTTTGTTCACTGCGACACCTACGCAGAGGACCTGGTTTGGAAGTATAAATAAGCCTTAAGGCTACGTTCACTCTGCAGGCCTTGACGCTCAATTACGATTTTTTTGTGAAATCCAATTTTTTTGCGTTGCCGTTCACATTTTCAAATATATGCGACTTGTATGCAATCTCCTGTGTGAACTGCAGTCATACAACGCAAGTGTCCCGCATGCGCAGTAGAGGACGCAATGATGTCACAGGCCAGCGTGCTTCGTGTTTACGGAAGTAAACATGGATGGTAGCGCTGGAGCGCATCTAGTGAACTTTCCTAACCTTAAAACCTCAATCTTTTCAAGATGCTTAAAAAAAAATACTGCTCTCCGCATCATCGTCCGCCATGGTATTTGTATTGCCGCTTCTGTGTAGCAAGATGCGGAATAGTGACCTTGTTGGTTACTAATGGCGTTCAGGTCAGATGAATCCGACCTGGCCGTTCACACACAGGTCACATTTGAAAAGATCAGATTCTTATCGGATTCAGGACCACAGAGCCAAGTGGATGGGAAAAAACCGGATCTGTATTGTTCAGACTGCCATGAAAAGATCAGATCCAGGTCGCATATGGGCTAAAAAATCAGATTTGGGTCACTTCACGCTGCAGTGTGAACGTAGCCTAAATGGACCGCGTTCAGTTTAGGTGTTTCTACTGACCTGGGGGTTCTGTGTGTAAGCAGACGAGCTCCGAGTCAGCTCCCATGTCAGAGGATGAAGAGAGCACATCCAGTTAGTCACAGTCAGAGAAACAGGACTACACTGGAAAACAGGCCAAGCTCCAACATCTAGAAACAAAGGTGTTGATGGCAGCAGCACAGCTGATATTTCTCTCCAGGATGGAGTCACAGCCAAACAGGAACAGACCAGATGAAGCTACTATGAGAAAAAGCAGAGAGAGCAGAACGTTAGAGATTGAACTAACAGATTCTGCAGAGTGGGAGAATAGAGATAGAATGAAGCAGAATGATGAAAAAGGGGTCCCTATGTCCTCCAGCAGTCTAAGCCTATAGCAGCAGAACTATAGAGATAGCTCAGGATAACCTGAGCCACTCTAACTAGAAGCTTTATCAAAAAGGAAAGTTTTAAGCCTAGCCTTAAAAGTAGACAGGGTGTCTGCCTCACGGACTAAAACTGGTAGTTGGTTCCACAGGAGAGGAGCCTGAGAACTAAAAGATCTGCCTCCCATTCTAATTTTAGAAATTCTAGGAACCACTAGTAAACCTGCAAAGTAGACAGGGTGTCTGCTGGTGTTCTGATGGGACTGCTGTGTCTTTCAGGACGGATAACTCCATTAAAAATCACTGGAACTCCACCTTAAAGATGAAGGTGGAGAAAGAGAAATACCTGCACTTTCTGCACCCTCATGGCTCAAGCTCCACCTCCACACCTGGGACCCGGAACCATGAGTCCTACAGAGCTCACATCCAGGTCTGCCCCTCTGACCAGGGATAATGGGACGGCTGGTTGGGACGCTAACACTGCCCTTTCTTTCTGCAGGCACGCAGTCTGTCCACCAGTAAAGAGCAGTCCAGCGTCTCCTCCAGTCAGAGCACCTGGACACCACATGGGACCTCCACCAACCTTTGCTCCTTCTGGGCTCCTGCCTCATGCTCAGGGTGCAGCTCCTCTGATAACATGTGCAAGCAGGAAGCCTCCTCAGATCTGATGGACATGGTGACAGTCTGCTGTGCTCCATCCCTCTGCTCTGTCTGTCAGGCTCTCTGCCTTCCTGCTTTCTAAACATGGACACCCGTGGATGATTGTTTTAACCCGGGAACCGCTTTCCTACTAAGTTTCCTCCAAGATGATTAAATGCATTATCTTCAACACAGAACCTGGAGGAATGGGTCTGCAGAAACCAGGAAATGACCTCACGGCATAATGACCCCCAGGAGCCCCCCACTGCCTGCCTGCTCACAGTTGACACCAGTTCTCCCATCGACCTGAGCCGAAGCTACGTAAGTAGAACGCAGAAAGGTTTAAAGGATCAGATCTCAGACCTGAAGCTTCAAGTCTGATGGTGGTCAGAGGGCCCAGTGGCCCCACTGTACAGCAGCCTGGCTTCTGTCAGTCAAACCCAGGGCAGCTATGGCTACTATGTAGCTCACCACCATCAGTGTCTGACTGAATGTAGAGGAAAGCATTTTGGTCAAGTCCTCTGACACTAAAAGCTCTATATAAGTAGACGCCATTTACCAAAAAACACTCAACTTACCTTTGAAGGAAAAAGCAAATAAGACAGATAAGGTAGCTGCTGTAATCCACAGGTTCCTGATGTGAAAGAACAGCTGGAGACACCTGATGGAGGTTCCTCCTTCCTGGACTCATCCTGGGTGACAAGCAGCATGATGGAAGCAGCAGTATACTCTCCATCAGAGGTAAAAAGCAGTCCAGAAAAACCCACACATGTTCACGTCTTTGGTCAGTGTTTACCCGTCTCAGGTCTTTGGTCATTGTTTACCCGTCTCAGGTCTTTGGTCATTGTTTACCCGTCTCAGGTCTTTGGTCATTGTTTACCCGTCTCAGGTCTTTGGTCAGTGTTTACCCGTCTCAGGTCTTTGGTCAGTGTTTACCCGTCTCAGGTCTTTGGTCAGTGTTTACCCGTCTCAGGTCTTTGGTCATTGTTTACCCGTCTCAGGTCTTTGGTCAGTGTTTACCCGTCTCAGGTCTTTGGTCATTGTTTACCCGTCTCAGGTCTTTGGTCATTGTTTACCCGTCTCAGGTCTTTGGTCAGTGTTTACCCGTCTCAGGTCTTTGGTCAGTGTTTACCCGTCTCAGGTCTTTGGTCAGTGTTTACCCGTCTCAGGTCTTTGGTCAGTGTTTACCCGTCTCAGGTCTTTGGTCAGTGTTTACCCGTCTCAGGTCTTTGGTCAGTGTTTACCCGTCTCAGGTCTTTGGTCAGTGTTTACCCGTCTCAGGTCTTTGGTCATTGTTTACCCGTCTCAGGTCTTTGGTCAGTGTTTACCCGTCTCAGGTCTTTGGTCAGTGTTTACCCGTCTCAGGTCTTTGGTCAGTGTTTACCCGTCTCAGGTCTTTGGTCATTGTTTACCCGTCTCAGGTCTTTGGTCAGTGTTTACCCGTCTCAGGTCTTTGGTCATTGTTTACCCGTCTCAGGTCTTGGGTCATTGTTTACCCGTCTCAGGTCTTTGGTCATTGTTTACCCGTCTCAGGTCTTTGGTCATTGTTTACCCGTCTCAGGTCTTTGGTCAGTGTTTACCCGTCTCAGGTCTTTGGTCATTGTTTACCCGTCTCAGGTCTTTGGTCAGTGTTTACCCGTCTCAGGTCTTTGGTCATTGTTTACCCGTCTCAGGTCTTGGGTCATTGTTTACCCGTCTCAGGTCTTTGGTCATTGTTTACCCGTCTCAGGTCTTTGGTCATTGTTTACCCGTCTCAGGTCTTGGGTCATTGTTTACCCGTCTCAGGTCTTTGGTCATTGTTTACCCGTCTCAGGTCTTTGGTCAGTGTTTACCCGTCTCAGGTCTTTGGTCATTGTTTACCCGTCTCAGGTCTTTGGTCAGTGTTTACCCGTCTCAGGTCTTTGGTCATTGTTTACCCGTCTCAGGTCTTTGGTCAGTGTTTACCCGTCTCAGGTCTTGGGTCATTGTTTACCCGTCTCAGGTCTTTGGTCAGTGTTTACCCGTCTCAGGTCTTTGGTCATTGTTTACCCGTCTCAGGTCTTTGGTCATTGTTTACCCGTCTCAGGTCTTTGGTCATTGTTTACCCGTCTCAGGTCTTTGGTCAGTGTTTACCCGTCTCAGGTCTTTGGTCATTGTTTACCCGTCTCAGGTCTTTGGTCATTGTTTACCCGTCTCAGGTCTTTGGTCATTGTTTACCCGTCTCAGGTCTTTGGTCAGTGTTTACCCGTCTCAGGTCTTTGGTCATTGTTTACCCGTCTCAGGTCTTTGGTCAGTGTTTACCCGTCTCAGGTCTTTGGTCAGTGTTTACCCGTCTCAGGTCTTTGGTCATTGTTTACCCGTCTCAGGTCTTTGGTCATTGTTTACCCGTCTCAGGTCTTTGGTCAGTGTTTACCCGTCTCAGGTCTTTGGTCAGTGTTTACCCGTCTCAGGTCTTTGGTCATTGTTTACCCGTCTCAGGTCTTTGGTCATTGTTTACCCGTCTCAGGTCTTTGGTCAGTGTTTACCCGTCTCAGGTCTTTGGTCAGTGTTTACCCGTCTCAGGTCTTTGGTCATTGTTTACCCGTCTCAGGTCTTTGGTCATTGTTTACCCGTCTCAGGTCTTTGGTCAGTGTTTACCCGTCTCAGGTCTTTGGTCAGTGTTTACCCGTCTCAGGTCTTTGGTCATTGTTTACCCGTCTCAGGTCTTTGGTCATTGTTTACCCGTCTCAGGTCTTTGGTCAGTGTTTACCCGTCTCAGGTCTTTGGTCATTGTTTACCCGTCTCAGGTCTTTGGTCATTGTTTACCCGTCTCAGGTCTTTGGTCATTGTTTACCCGTCTCAGGTCTTTGGTCATTGTTTACCCGTCTCAGGTCTTTGGTCAGTGTTTACCCGTCTCAGGTCTTTGGTCAGTGTTTACCCGTCTCAGGTCTTTGGTCAGTGTTTACCCGTCTCAGGTCTTTGGTCAGTGTTTACCCGTCTCAGGTCTTTGGTCAGTGTTTACCCGTCTCAGGTCTTTGGTCATTGTTTACCCATCTCAGGTCTTTGGTCATTGTTTACCCGTCTCAGGTCTTTGGTCATTGTTTACCCGTCTCAGGTCTTTGGTCATTGTTTACCCGTCTCAGGTCTTTGGTCATTGTTTACCCGTCTCAGGTCTTTGGTCATTGTTTACCCGTCTCAGGTCTTTGGTCAGTGTTTACCCGTCTCAGGTCTTTGGTCAGTGTTTACCCGTCTCAGGTCTTTGGTCATTGTTTACCCGTCTCAGGTCTTTGGTCATTGTTTACCCGTCTCAGGTCTTTGGTCAGTGTTTACCCGTCTCAGGTCTTTGGTCAGTGTTTACCCGTCTCAGGTCTTTGGTCAGTGTTTACCCGTCTCAGGTCTTTGGTCATTGTTTACCCGTCTCAGGTCTTTGGTCATTGTTTACCCGTCTCAGGTCTTTGGTCATTGTTTACCCGTCTCAGGTCTTTGGTCATTGTTTACCCGTCTCAGGTCTTTGGTCATTGTTTACCCGTCTCAGGTCTTTGGTCATTGTTTACCCGTCTCAGGTCTTTGGTCATTGTTTACCCGTCTCAGGTCTTTGGTCAGTGTTTACCCGTCTCAGGTCTTTGGTCAGTGTTTACCCGTCTCAGGTCTTTGGTCATTGTTTACCCGTCTCAGGTCTTTGGTCATTGTTTACCCGTCTCAGGTCTTTGGTCATTGTTTACCCGTCTCAGGTCTTTGGTCAGTGTTTACCCGTCTCAGGTCTTTGGTCATTGTTTACCCGTCTCAGGTCTTTGGTCATTGTTTACCCGTCTCAGGTCTTTGGTCATTGTTTACCCGTCTCAGGTCTTTGGTCATTGTTTACCCGTCTCAGGTCTTTGGTCAGTGTTTACCCGTCTCAGGTCTTTGGTCATTGTTTACCCGTCTCAGGTCTTTGGTCATTGTTTACCCGTCTCAGGTCTTTGGTCAGTGTTTACCCGTCTCAGGTCTTTGGTCATTGTTTACCCGTCTCAGGTCTTTGGTCATTGTTTACCCGTCTCAGGTCTTTGGTCATTGTTTACCCGTCTCAGGTCTTTGGTCATTGTTTACCCGTCTCAGGTCTTTGGTCATTGTTTACCCGTCTCAGGTCTTTGGTCAGTGTTTACCCGTCTCAGGTCTTTGGTCATTGTTTACCCGTCTCAGGTCTTTGGTCAGTGTTTACCCGTCTCAGGTCTTTGGTCAGTGTTTACCCGTCTCAGGTCTTTGGTCATTGTTTACCCGTCTCAGGTCTTTGGTCATTGTTTACCCGTCTCAGGTCTTTGGTCATTGTTTACCCGTCTCAGGTCTTTGGTCATTGTTTACCCGTCTCAGGTCTTTGGTCATTGTTTACCCGTCTCAGGTCTTTGGTCATTGTTTACCCGTCTCAGGTCTTTGGTCAGTGTTTACCCGTCTCAGGTCTTTGGTCAGTGTTTACCCGTCTCAGGTCTTTGGTCAGTGTTTACCCGTCTCAGGTCTTTGGTCATTGTTTACCCGTCTCAGGTCTTTGGTCAGTGTTTACCCGTCTCAGGTCTTTGGTCATTGTTTACCCGTCTCAGGTCTTTGGTCATTGTTTACCCGTCTCAGGTCTTTGGTCATTGTTTACCCGTCTCAGGTCTTTGGTCAGTGTTTACCCGTCTCAGGTCTTTGGTCATTGTTTACCCGTCTCAGGTCTTTGGTCATTGTTTACCCGTCTCAGGTCTTTGGTCAGTGTTTACCCGTCTCAGGTCTTTGGTCAGTGTTTACCCGTCTCAGGTCTTTGGTCATTGTTTACCCGTCTCAGGTCTTTGGTCATTGTTTACCCGTCTCAGGTCTTTGGTCATTGTTTACCCGTCTCAGGTCTTTGGTCAGTGTTTACCCGTCTCAGGTCTTTGGTCATTGTTTACCCGTCTCAGGTCTTTGGTCATTGTTTACCCGTCTCAGGTCTTTGGTCATTGTTTACCCGTCTCAGGTCTTTGGTCAGTGTTTACCCGTCTCAGGTCTTTGGTCATTGTTTACCCGTCTCAGGTCTTTGGTCAGTGTTTACCCGTCTCAGGTCTTTGGTCAGTGTTTACCCGTCTCAGGTCTTTGGTCAGTGTTTACCCGTCTCAGGTCTTTGGTCATTGTTTACCCGTCTCAGGTCTTTGTTCATTGTTTACCCGTCTCAGGTCTTTGGTCAGAGTGTGGTTGATGAGATGAACCTCCAGTATCAGGTTCTCACCTCCACTCCCCTCTACTCCCTCAATCCTAACATGCTCAGCACAGCACTGTTAGTGGCTCCTCAGACGCCAACGCCACTGAAGCTCCCTGCCTGCAAGGTTGAGGTGAGCAGAGTCCAGCTGAAGATCAGCTGATGGAAGCTCAGGCTGATGCTGTTTGTGCTCCAGGAGGAGGATTTCTCCAGAAGGATGAGCCTGGCAGAGGGAGACGACAGGGATGGTGCTCCTGACAGCCAGCAGTCCAGCAGCAGCTCAGAGGTCAGTCTGACACAGATCACACTGAGCATGTGCTAACTGCTGCCCCCACCTGGGCAGACAGACTACCTGTCTCTGATCTCTGATGCATCAGGGATCCTGATCAGGTGCAGCTGAGGGCGGGGTGGGGAGGGGCGGGGCATAGGGCGGGCCAATGATCAGAACCAGGTTCTCCACTCAGCATGCACACAGTAAAAAGGACCAATAACACAAATAGAACCGACTCTGTTTTAAGGGCATTTCAGCTCATTTTAATCTAACCAGCAAAAAATCCGGAAAACCAAAAGGCAGGAATACGACCCCATGATTGATACGGTATCCAGATTATTTTCAGATTACTGCTATGACTGACAGCCCTGTTTACAACAATAAAACCACGAGGTTTCATTCTTCAATCAATCTAAAATAAATTCCATTTTATTTCGAAAACCCCATACTTTGTCTGCTTGTCTTTTACGCCATCACTATCCCATAGCTTCAGTTTCCATGACAACCAGCCCCTTTGGCTCCAAAGGGGCCCAGATCAGCTGATTCCGAACAGTTTGAATCTAAGCCAAGAAAAATCATAAAATGGGGGAAAATTCCACAACTCACTATAAAACAAAGACATCAATAAATTCAACATATCTGGGGTCCGTTTCACAAAGCAGGTTTAACAAACTCAGATTCAAATCCTCAACTCTAGATTTATCTATCTAGCCTAAAGTCGGGAACTTGACAATTTGGTTTTACAGTGGCTGCTATAAATGAGTTTAATCAGTTTAAACTAGGTCCACTCAGAGCTAAACACGTGCGTATGAAAAGCCTTTATGAGTGGAGCGATTCAACGAGTTACCATGACAACAGGCAACAGGAAGTGCCTATTTCACCCCACTGGAACTAGAGATTTTAATGCAGAAATGCAAAAACATTAAATAAAATAAAAAAGGAGACTGTTTAAAGGACAGAGAAACAGTTCTACAGCTGCAGAGGGGAGGAAGATGGAGAGGGAGAAGATTGTTGCTCCACTTAATGAGTAATTTATATGAAGTGTAATATGGCAGGCCGATTTAGCATTTATTTAAAACACTCTCCTCTCTGTTGTTGCATTAGTAGATCACTAAAATAAGATTCTTCCTGATCAGAATCACACTCCTAGACCTAACTGGAATAAAATATTTTCTAATTTACATTTTTGTACCAGAAACTGAATTTTATGAAACAAATCAAAATATATATATTTGTTAGAATTTGGTTTTATATATCTAGAAATGTTTAGACTTTAAGTGGCCATTCTGAGATTTATCAGCTTGACGGAAAATGTATATTTGATATCTGAAAAATATTTTTTTATAGTTAGAATAATACAAATGAGGACCAGTAATATTAGGAATATGAAGATCTGCAATTATTTTGTAGACATAGAATGTTTATTCTAGATGTGGAGAAGCTCATTTTGTTTGAAATGCTCATTTAGACAAAGAAAACATGTTTTTTTCTGATATAAGGAACACATATTCAGTAAAATAGTAGATATCAAAATGGCTTGCCGTAGTTTGTTACCGTGACGATATTAGGGGATTATTTCTTGAATGGCAGTAGATCAATGGATCTATTTAGGTGAACTCTTCTGTCAGCAGGTGAAGATGAAGAATAAAAACGTTGTAATAAATAGAACCTGTACATCATCTCATGTTCAGGCAGTCCTCTCTAAAACAGTAAATACTAAGAGGCTGTTTCCAGCCGTACTTCGGATGTTATCATCCCAATGGTTATCCATCCCATAGCATGGCCTCAGATTGTGCCAGTAGGCTTATTAGGTTAGGTTGTCATTGAGTGAATCCTAACCCTAAAGTCTTTACGTATATATTTATTTATATATATACGTATATACATATATTATATACACTATATATATATTTTTTTTTTATGAACAAAACTACGACATAAATCAGACTAAATAAGGAAATTAAACAGTGATTGGCTGTAGGGAGACAGAGGACACTGAGTCTACTGAAGGAAACCTGCTGCTGACCAGGTTAGCTCTGGGAGGATGTTACTATGGCAACAGAAACAGAGGACAAGGAAACTCTCTTTGTGAAACAGTGTCAGAGTTTCACTGAATTCAGGTTGAGCAAACTTAGAGTTTTCAGTAAACCTGCTTTGTGGAATGGAGCCCTGCTCTGAATGGAAGAAAATCATTTTGTCTTAAAATAAAGACTACATGAGAATGAAGGATGTTTGTTAACAATGGTAAACATGGCTGATATGCAGAACATCAGCTGTCCTCTGAGTTCTATTCAGTGTATTTCTATTCTCCAATTCACATCCTGTCATCTCAGGTCCCTTTACAGATCTAGATTAACCAGATCATCCAATCATTGACTTTACAAGACAAGCAGGTAAAGACAGGAGACATTGACTCTTCAGCAATCCCTCACACTAAGCATGCTTGTAGCGACAGTGGAGAGGAAAAACTCCCTTTGAACAGGAAGAAACCTCCAGCAGAACCAGGCTCAGTGTGAGCGGCCATCTGCTGAGGCCCACTGGGGTTCAAGGAGACAGAAGCAGACATAGAAAAAGAAGCATAGATACAAAAGGCAACTGTCAACCAGCTCCACAGGCGACCCCGTCCAGGAAACACACAGCCAGGCAGACGAGCTCCGAGCCAGCTCCCATGTCAGAGGATGAAGAGAGCACATCCAGTTAGTCACAGTCAGAGAAACAGGACTACACTGGAAAACAGGCCAAGCTCCAACATCTAGAAACAAAGGTGTTGATGGCAGCAGCACAGCTGATATTTCTCTCCAGGATGGAGTCACAGCCAAACAGGAACAGACCAGATGAAGCTACTATGAGAAAAAGCAGAGAGAGCAGAACGTTAGAGATTGAACTAACAGATTCTGCAGAGTGGGAGAATAGAGATAGAATGAAGCAGAATGATGAAAAAGGGGTCCCTATGTCCTCCAGCAGTCTAAGCCTATAGCAGCAGAACTATAGAGATAGATCAGGATAACCTGAGCCACTCTAACTAGAAGCTTTATCAAAAAGGAAAGTTTTAAGCCTAGCCTTAAAAGTAGACAGGGTGTCTGCCTCACGGACTAAAACTGGTAGTTGGTTCCACAGGAGAGGAGCCTGAGAACTAAAAGATCTGCCTCCCATTCTACTTTTAGAAATTCTAGGAACCACTAGTAAACCTGCAGATTGAGAGCGAAGTGCTCTGTTAGGAACATAAGGAACAATCAGATCTCTGATATCAGATGGAGCTTGGCCATTTAAGGCTTTATATGTGAGAAGGAGGATTTTAAATTCTATTCTGGATTTAACAGGAAGCCAATGAAGAGAAGCCAGGATAGGAGAGATATGATCTCTCTTTTTCATTTTCATCAGAACTCTGGCTGCAGCATTTTGGATCAGCTGAAGGCTTTTAACTACAGTTTGTGGACTTCCTGATAGTAAAGAATTACAATAGTCCAGCCTTGAAGTAACAAATGCATGGACTAGTTTCTCAGCATCACCCCTGGACAGGAGATTGCTAATTTTAGCAATATTCCTCAGATGAAAGAAGGAAATTCTAGAAACCTCTTTGATCTGGGATTTAAATGACAGGTCCTGATCAAAAACAACACCAAGATGTTTTACTTTATGATCTGAAACCAGTTTAATCCCATCCAGATGAAGTGACTGGCTAATCAGCTTATTTTTCAGAGACTCTGGTCCAAAGACTATAACTTCTGTTTTGTCTGCATTCAGGAGCAGAAAGTTAAGAGTCATCCAGGTTTTTATGTCTTCAGACATGCCTGTAATCTATGTAATGGGTTAGCTTCATCTGGATTATAGACAGATATAGCTGGGTATCATCAGATTATTAAATTCATAGGAGCAAAACATGTGGAGATAAACGCTTAATTTAATATAAATATTAAAATAATCCCTTTCAGCATTCATGTGCGGGTTCTGCCCAAATCGTTTATTAAAGGACAAATGATTTTTATGCCCTGAGAGTTTATTCTTCATTCATCTAATCGTTTATTGACAATAAAACAGGTTATTTGGTGCGGCTGCTTCAAGCTGCTCATCACCATGATCCAGACTTATTGATGTGTTTTAATGGTTGGAATTTAATCAGAATAATAAAATCTAACGTCCATTTTTTAACAGTGACACAGATTATAATCCAGGCTGCTGGAGGCGACCCAATGCTCTGCAACTGACCAGGATAAAACAGAAACAACTGGAGGCCATTTTATTTTAGAGTTAGCATTGTTTAGAAAAAAAATATGTTTCCCATTTGTATATATATAAAAAAGTTTTATTTAAATTTTTTGGAATAGAAAAAGGGGAAAATTCCCACAGACTACTGATGCAAACTGGCCTGTCCCTGAACACAATGTTATATTGCTGAAAAGGGCAGAAGACACAAGACTGAATGTCTCTAATCACTATTGATTGATTAATATTATTTATCTGAGGAAATGGAAGAGATGCTTTCCTGGATTTCACACTGTCCCTGTTTCCTGTTTTAATTTTCAGAAAATGTATTTATTTAATTTGATCTCTGAGCTGGAAATGTCCTCAGATTAGTTGCAGAGATCTGCTCACCTTACCATGGGTTAAAAAAATCACCCAAATAAACTGACGGTAAATAAAAAAAAAGACAAATGAAATCCCTCCTGCGTTTTCTAGCCAATGGTAGCAAAGGAGCGCTCTTAACCTAACAGCATTAGCCAATCAGAAGAAGAAGGGGCGGGTCTTAGGAAAGCGTGCTCCTCCTCCTCTCCTAAAGGAAACTTTGTGCTTGGAGAGAAGGACGATAGAGAGAGGGGATGGCATGGAGCGGGAACAATGCCGTCCATGAACTCTGGTCAGTTCATGGACTGCATCTATAAAGTGACCTGAGATGAAAGGATTTGAATCATAGAAATCATCTAAGTTGAACTGATGGTTCCAGAACCAAGGTTCCAGCCAGGTTCTGTTTGCTAGACTGAGAATCTAGGATCAGAAGATCCTTTCAGTCATTTGGGTTTTTCAGATGAAATATTCTGAAAGTTCTGAAGCCTGTGTACCAGACCCAGATGTACTGGGAACCTGGTTCTGTCCAGGTCCAGTCGTCTCCATCAGAACCTCTGACCTGCAGGTCCATGGCGAGAGCCTTCTGAGCAGCATCCTGCAGACACACAACTCTGGCTGGCAGATCCATGGCGGTTCTGGTTCCGGTCAGCAGACGTTCCAGTCGAGCTCAGAGGGTCCTGCTCAGCTCGATGTGGTTCTCCCCTATGGTGAGGATGAGGTGGAGCGCTTCCAGGTGGATGTGTGGTGGTACCAGCAGCAAGGTCCGGACCAGGGGCCGCCGGAGTGCACTTACAAGACCAGCCCATGTCAGGTAGGACCCAGAACCGAATCTAAAGCTGCAGAGGTTCTGCTGCCAGCCTCACAGGGTTCCCTCTGTCTGGACCTGCAGTTGGCAATGTTAGGAGGAACCAAGAACCGGGCTGGTCTGACCCAAGAGACCCAGGTCTACGTGGAGCCCTGATCAGAACCAGGTTTGGACCTGCTGGTGAGTCTAAACCTCCAAACAATTAGGAACAATGAGGAGACTGTGCCTCAGTAGAACCAGGCCACAGTAGAACCGTGCCTCAGTAGAACCAGGCCACAGTAGAACCGTGCCTCAGTAGAACCGTGCCTCAGTAGAACCGTGCCTCAGTAGAACCGTGCCTCAGTAGAACCGTGCCTCAGTAGAACCGTGCCACAGTAGAACCGTGCCTCAGTAGAACCGTGCCTCAGTAGAACCATGCCTCAGTAGAACCGTGCCTCAGTAGAACCAGGCCACAGTAGAACCGTGCCTCAGTAGAACCGTGCCTCAGTAGAACCGTGCCTCAGTAGAACTGTGCCTCAGTAGAACCGTGCCTCAGTAGAACCAGGCCTCAGTAGAACCGTGCCTCAGTAGAACTGTGCCACAGTAGAACCGTGCCTCAGTAGAACCGTGCCTCAGTAGAACCGTGCCTCAGTAGAACCGTGCCTCAGTAGAACCAGGCCACAGTAGAACCGTGCCTCAGTAGAACCGTGCCTCAGTAGAACCGTGCCTCAGTAGAACCGTGCCTCAGTAGAACCGTGCCTCAGTAGAACCGTGCCTCAGTAGAACCGTGCCTCAGTAGAACCGTGCCTCAGTAGAACCGTGCCTCAGTAGAACCGTGCCTCAGTAGAACCGTGCCACAGTAGAACCGTGCCTCAGTAGAACCGTGCCACAGTAGAACCGTGCCTCAGTAGAACCAGGCCTCAGTAGAACCGTGCCTCAGTAGAACCATGCCACAGTAGAACCAGGCCTCAGTAGAACCGTGCCTCAGTAGAACCATGCCTCAGTAGAACCGTGCCTCAGTAGAACCGTGCCTCAGTAGAACCAGGCCACAGTAGAACCGTGCCTCAGTAGAACCGTGCCTCAGTAGAACCAGGCCACAGTAGAACCGTGCCTCAGTAGAACCGTGCCTCAGTAGAACCAGGCCTCAGTAGAACCGTGCCTCAGTAGAACCGTGCCTCAGTAGAACCAGGCCTCAGTAGAACCGTGCCGCAGTAGAACCGTGCCTCAGTAGAACCGTGCCTCAGTAGAACCGTGCCTCAGTAGAACCGTGCCTCAGTAGAACTGTGCCTCAGTAGAACCGTGCCTCAGTAGAACCGTGCCTCAGTAGAACCAGGCCACAGTAGAACCGTGCCTCAGTAGAACCGTGCCTCAGTAGAACTGTGCCTCAGTAGAACCGTGCCTCAGTAGAACCAGGCCACAGTAGAACCGTGCCTCAGTAGAACCGTGCCTCAGTAGAACCAGGCCTCAGTAGAACCGTGCCTCAGTAGAACCAGGCCTCAGTAGAACCAGGCCTCAGTAGAACCGTGCCTCAGTAGAACCAGGCCTCAGTAGAACCGTGCCTCAGTAGAACCGTGCCTCAGTAGAACCAGGCCACAGTAGAACCGTGCCTCAGTAGAACCAGGCCTCAGTAGAACCAGGCCTCAGTAGAACCAGGCCACAGTAGAACCGTGCCTCAGTAGAACCAGGCCTCAGTAGAACCGTGCCTCAGTAGAACCATGCCACAGTAGAACCGTGCCTCAGTAGAACCGTGCCTCAGTAGAACCAGGCCTCAGTAGAACCAGGCCTCAGTAGAACCGTGCCTCAGTAGAACCAGGCCTCAGTAGAACCGTGCCTCAGTAGAACCAGGCCTCAGTAGAACCGTGCCTCAGTAGAACCGTGCCTCAGTAGAACCAGGCCACAGTAGAACCGTGCCTCAGTAGAACCGTGCCTCAGTAGAACCGTGCCTCAGTAGAACCGTGCCTCAGTAGAACCGTGCCTCAGTAGAACCATGCCACAGTAGAACCGTGCCTCAGTAGAACCGTGCCTCAGTAGAACCAGGCCTCAGTAGAACCGTGCCTCAGTAGAACCAGGCCTCAGTAGAACTGTGCCTCAGTAGAACCGTGCCTCAGTAGAACCATGCCTCAGTAGAACCGTGCCTCAGTAGAACCAGGCCACAGTAGAACCGTGCCTCAGTAGAACCAGGCCTCAGTAGAACCAGGCCTCAGTAGAACCGTGCCTCAGTAGAACCGTGCCTCAGTAGAACCGTGCCACAGTAGAACCAGGCCACAGTAGAACCGTGCCTCAGTAGAACCAGGCCACAGTAGAACCGTGCCTCAGTAGAACCGTGCCTCAGTAGAACCAGGCCACAGTAGAACCGTGCCTCAGTAGAACCATGCCACAGTAGAACCATGCCTCAGTAGAACCGTGCCTCAGTAGAACCGTGCCTCAGTAGAACCGTGCCTCAGTAGAACCAGGCCTCAGTAGAACCGTGCCTCAGTAGAACCAGGCCTCAGTAGAACCGTGCCTCAGTAGAACCGTGCCTCAGTAGAACCGTGCCTCAGTAGAACCGTGCCTCAGTAGAACCGTGCCTCAGTAGAACCAGGCCACAGTAGAACCGTGCCTCAGTAGAACCGTGCCACAGTAGAACCGTGCCTCAGTAGAACCGTGCCTCAGTAGAACCGTGCCTCAGTAGAACCAGGCCACAGTAGAACCGTGCCTCAGTAGAACCAGGCCACAGTAGAACCGTGCCTCAGTAGAACCAGGCCACAGTAGAACCGTGCCTCAGTAGAACCGTGCCTCAGTAGAACCAGGCCTCAGTAGAACCGTGCCTCAGTAGAACCGTGCCTCAGTAGAACCGTGCCTCAGTAGAACCGTGCCTCAGTAGAACCAGGCCTCAGTAGAACCAGGCCTCAGTAGAACCAGGCCTCAGTAGAACCGTGCCTCAGTAGAACCAGGCCTCAGTAGAACCGTGCCTCAGTAGAACCAGGCCTCAGTAGAACCGTGCCTCAGTAGAACCGTGCCTCAGTAGAACCAGGCCTCAGTAGAACCGTGCCTCAGTAGAACCAGGCCACAGTAGAACCGTGCCTCAGTAGAACCAGGCCTCAGTAGAACCAGGCCTCAGTAGAACCGTGCCTCAGTAGAACCAGGCCACAGTAGAACCGTGCCTCAGTAGAACCGTGCCTCAGTAGAACCAGGCCTCAGTAGAACCGTGCCTCAGTAGAACCGTGCCTCAGTAGAACCAGGCCACAGTAGAACCGTGCCTCAGTAGAACCAGGCCTCAGTAGAACCGTGCCTCAGTAGAACCGTGCCTCAGTAGAACCATGCCTCAGTAGAACCGTGCCTCAGTAGAACCAGGCCGCAGTAGAACCGTGCCTCAGTAGAACCATGCCACAGTAGAACCGTGCCTCAGTAGAACCAGGCCACAGTAGAACCGTGCCTCAGTAGAACCGTGCCTCAGTAGAACCAGGCCACAGTAGAACCGTGCCTCAGTAGAACCGTGCCTCAGTAGAACCGTGCCTCAGTAGAACCAGGCCACAGTAGAACCGTGCCTCAGTAGAACCAGGCCTCAGTAGAACCGTGCCTCAGTAGAACCGTGCCTCAGTAGAACCAGGCCTCAGTAGAACCGTGCCTCAGTAGAACCATGCCACAGTAGAACCGTGCCTCAGTAGAACCAGGCCTCAGTAGAACCGTGCCTCAGTAGAACCGTGCCTCAGTAGAACCAGGCCACAGTAGAACCGTGCCTCAGTAGAACCGTGCCTCAGTAGAACCGTGCCTCAGTAGAACCGTGCCTCAGTAGAACCAGGCCACAGTAGAACCGTGCCTCAGTAGAACCGTGCCTCAGTAGAACCGTGCCTCAGTAGAACCAGGCCTCAGTAGAACCGTGCCTCAGTAGAACCGTGCCTCAGTAGAACAGTGCCTCAGTAGAACCGTGCCTCAGTAGAACCAGGCCACAGTAGAACCGTGCCTCAGTAGAACCGTGCCTCAGTAGAACCAGGCCACAGTAGAACCGTGCCTCAGTAGAACCGTGCCTCAGTAGAACCAGGCCACAGTAGAACCAGGCCTCAGTAGAACCGTGCCTCAGTAGAACCAGGCCTCAGTAGAACCAGGCCACAGTAGAACCGTGCCTCAGTAGAACCAGGCCTCAGTAGAACCGTGCCTCAGTAGAACCGTGCCTCAGTAGAACCAGGCCTCAGTAGAACCGTGCCTCAGTAGAACCAGGCCTCAGTAGAACCGTGCCTCAGTAGAACCGTGCCTCAGTAGAACCAGGCCACAGTAGAACCGTGCCTCAGTAGAACCGTGCCTCAGTAGAACCGTGCCTCAGTAGAACCGTGCCACAGTAGAACCGTGCCTCAGTAGAACCGTGCCTCAGTAGAACCGTGCCTCAGTAGAACCATGCCACAGTAGAACCATGCCTCAGTAGAACCGTGCCTCAGTAGAACCAGGCCTCAGTAGAACCGTGCCTCAGTAGAACCGTGCCTCAGTAGAACCAGGCCACAGTAGAACCGTGCCTCAGTAGAACCAGGCCACAGTAGAACCGTGCCTCAGTAGAACCAGGCCTCAGTAGAACCGTGCCTCAGTAGAACCGTGCCTCAGTAGAACCAGGCCTCAGTAGAACCGTGCCTCAGTAGAACCGTGCCTCAGTAGAACCGTGCCTCAGTAGAACCAGGCCACAGTAGAACCGTGCCTCAGTAGAACCGTGCCTCAGTAGAACCAGGCCTCAGTAGAACCGTGCCTCAGTAGAACCGTGCCTCAGTAGAACCAGGCCTCAGTAGAACCGTGCCTCAGTAGAACCGTGCCTCAGTAGAACCAGGCCACAGTAGAACCGTGCCTCAGTAGAACCGTGCCTCAGTAGAACCAGGCCTCAGTAGAACCGTGCCTCAGTAGAACCGTGCCTCAGTAGAACCAGGCCTCAGTAGAACCGTGCCTCAGTAGAACCAGGCCTCAGTAGAACCGTGCCTCAGTAGAACCATGCCACAGTAGAACCGTGCCTCAGTAGAACCGTGCCGCAGTAGAACCAGGCCTCAGTAGAACCGTGCCTCAGTAGAACCAGGCCACAGTAGAACCGTGCCTCAGTAGAACCGTGCCTCAGTAGAACCGTGCCTCAGTAGAACCGTGCCTCAGTAGAACCGTGCCTCAGTAGAACCAGGCCACAGTAGAACCGTGCCTCAGTAGAACCGTGCCTCAGTAGAACCGTGCCACAGTAGAACCGTGCCTCAGTAGAACTGTGCCTCAGTAGAACCGTGCCTCAGTAGAACCAGGCCACAGTAGAACCGTGCCTCAGTAGAACCAGGCCTCAGTAGAACCGTGCCTCAGTAGAACCAGGCCTCAGTAGAACCGTGCCTCAGTAGAACCGTGCCTCAGTAGAACCGTGCCTCAGTAGAACCGTGCCTCAGTAGAACCAGGCCACAGTAGAACCGTGCCTCAGTAGAACCAGGCCACAGTAGAACCGTGCCTCAGTAGAACCGTGCCTCAGTAGAACCGTGCCTCAGTAGAACCAGGCAACAGTAGAACCGTGCCGCAGTAGAACCGTGCCTCAGTAGAACCAGGCAACAGTAGAACCGTGCCTCAGTAGAACCGTGCCTCAGTAGAACCGTGCCTCAGTAGAACCAGGCCACAGTAGAACCGTGCCTCAGTAGAACCGTGCCTCAGTAGAACCGTGCCTCAGTAGAACCGTGCCTCAGTAGAACCGTGCCTCAGTAGAACCATGCCACAGTAGAACCGTGCCTCAGTAGAACCGTGCCTCAGTAGAACCGTGCCTCAGTAGAACCAGGCCACAGTAGAACCGTGCCTCAGTAGAACCGTGCCTCAGTAGAACCAGGCCACAGTAGAACCGTGCCTCAGTAGAACCGTGCCTCAGTAGAACCAGGCCTCAGTAGAACCGTGCCTCAGTAGAACCGTGCCTCAGTAGAACCAGGCCTCAGTAGAACCGTGCCTCAGTAGAACCAGGCCACAGTAGAACCAGGCCTCAGTAGAACCAGGCCACAGTAGAACCGTGCCTCAGTAGAACCGTGCCTCAGTAGAACCGTGCCTCAGTAGAACCGTGCCTCAGTAGAACCGTGCCTCAGTAGAACCATGCCACAGTAGAACCGTGCCTCAGTAGAACCGTGCCTCAGTAGAACCGTGCCTCAGTAGAACCAGGCCACAGTAGAACCGTGCCTCAGTAGAACCGTGCCTCAGTAGAACCGTGCCTCAGTAGAACCGTGCCTCAGTAGAACCGTGCCTCAGTAGAACCAGGCCACAGTAGAACCGTGCCTCAGTAGAACCGTGCCTCAGTAGAACCGTGCCTCAGTAGAACCGTGCCTCAGTAGAACCGTGCCTCAGTAGAACCAGGCCACAGTAGAACCATGCCTCAGTAGAACCAGGCCTCAGTAGAACCGTGCCTCAGTAGAACCGTGCCTCAGTAGAACCGTGCCTCAGTAGAACCAGGCCTCAGTAGAACCCAACCTCAGTAGAACCGTGCCTCAGTAGAACCATGCCACAGTAGAACCGTGCCTCAGTAGAACCGTGCCTCAGTAGAACCGTGCCTCAGTAGAACCATGCCACAGTAGAACCGTGCCTCAGTAGAACCGTGCCTCAGTAGAACCGTGCCTCAGTAGAACCATGCCACAGTAGAACCATGCCTCAGTAGAACCGTGCCTCAGTAGAACCGTGCCTCAGTAGAACCGTGCCACAGTAGAACCGTGCCTCAGTAGAACCAGGCCACAGTAGAACCGTGCCTCAGTAGAACCAGGCCTCAGTAGAACCGTGCCTCAGTAGAACCGTGCCTCAGTAGAACCATGCCACAGTAGAACCGTGCCTCAGTAGAACCGTGCCTCAGTAGAACCAGGCCACAGTAGAACCGTGCCTCAGTAGAACCAGGCCACAGTAGAACCGTGCCTCAGTAGAACCGTGCCTCAGTAGAACCGTGCCTCAGTAGAACCAGGCCACAGTAGAACCGTGCCTCAGTAGAACCGTGCCGCAGTAGAACCGTGCCTCAGTAGAACCGTGCCTCAGTAGAACCGTGCCTCAGTAGAACCAGGCCACAGTAGAACCGTGCCTCAGTAGAACCGTGCCTCAGTAGAACCGTGCCACAGTAGAACCGTGCCGCAGTAGAACCGTGCCTCAGTAGAACCAGGCCACAGTAGAACCGTGCCTCAGTAGAACCGTGCCTCAGTAGAACCGTGCCTCAGTAGAACCGTGCCTCAGTAGAACCAGGCCACAGTAGAACCGTGCCTCAGTAGAACCGTGCCGCAGTAGAACCGTGCCTCAGTAGAACCGTGCCTCAGTAGAACCAGGCCACAGTAGAACCGTGCCTCAGTAGAACCGTGCCTCAGTAGAACCGTGCCTCAGTAGAACCAGGCCACAGTAGAACCGTGCCTCAGTAGAACCAGGCCTCAGTAGAACTGTGCCACAGTAGAACCGTGCCTCAGTAGAACCGTGCCTCAGTAGAACTGTGCCTCAGTAGAACCGTGCCTCAGTAGAACCAGGCCACAGTAGAACCGTGCCTCAGTAGAACCGTGCCTCAGTAGAACCGTGCCTCAGTAGAACCGTGCCTCAGTAGAACCAGGCCACAGTAGAACCGTGCCGCAGTAGAACCGTGCCTCAGTAGAACCAGGCCACAGTAGAACCGTGCCTCAGTAGAACCAGGCCTCAGTAGAACCGTGCCTCAGTAGAACCAGGCCACAGTAGAACCGTGCCTCAGTAGAACCAGGCCACAGTAGAACCGTGCCTCAGTAGAACCGTGCCTCAGTAGAACCGTGCCTCAGTAGAACCAGGCCACAGTAGAACCGTGCCTCAGTAGAACCGTGCCTCAGTAGAACCGTGCCTCAGTAGAACCGTGCCGCAGTAGAACCGTGCCTCAGTAGAACCAGGCCACAGTAGAACCGTGCCTCAGTAGAACCGTGCCTCAGTAGAACCAGGCCACAGTAGAACCGTGCCTCAGTAGAACCGTGCCTCAGTAGAACCGTGCCTCAGTAGAACCGTGCCTCAGTAGAACTGTTCTATAACAACAGATTCTATAAATGATTAAAATCAGTCAGACTGAGCACCAGATGAAGCGTTTTAGGTGTAGGATGGCGCCCCCTCCTGAGGAGCTGTCGTTCTGCAGAGGGAGAAAAGTAGAGAAGGGCGAGACAGAAAACGAAATAGAAACAACCTTCATCAGAACCATGCTTCAGTTCTCCTAACATCTTGTTTGTTTCTTGCAGCTTGGCATAATGTTGGATCTTAAAGAGTGAAATCTTCTCACCTGTTGGCGTCGTACAGGTGAGCTAACAGCAGGGGAACGAACCAATCGTAGCTTGGTATTATCAGGTGCTTCTGAAACATTCAGCCATGCTGCTGGTTTCATCCAAACCAACTATTTCTATTCAGGAGACGTTTATTTAAAGTGAATGAAGAGAGGAACTCTGATTGGTTCTTTCTGAGCGAGGAAACATTCTGCCTTTTACACCAGCAGCTATGTTTCCATGGACACCGATAATGGGACTGATTGGATCAGAAATGTTTTACGTAAACTCGTCAGACAGAAGATTATAATCTGATTCAGTCCGATCAGAAATGTCCTTCCTAAAGACAGAGGTGGGATCTTCTGACTGTTATTCCAGTTGGTGTCCATCCCATACGAAGCTTTGGAGTGAAATCACCTCCTCTGCTCGAGTTCAACATCAGCGTGACGTTTTTCTCTCTGCCCCCCTCCTCCTCCGTGGAGGCGGCTCTAATGTAGCGTGTGGATGAAACTGTAGCAAATGAGCGCATACCGCTGAGCCCTTAGCTTAAGGATCCAGTGTGTAATACTTACTGGGATTTACTGACAGATGAATTTGATTATCACCTGAAATTCTCCATCTTTATGTTTGCGTCGCCTTAGAAACTGCTATTTCTAATTACAAAGAGGCAGACATCTTTATGCTACGGCACGCCTCCTGCACTAACAGGTCATCTCCTGATTTAACACTTGTTTATGAGACGATAGCGTTTAAGAATTTATCGATTTGATGTTGAATCAGCAGATACTGATGTTGGTGATCGGCTCCTAAAATCATGATAGCTGCATCTCTGTTGTAAACAAACCTGGCTCCAGTCTGACCACCAGATGGCGCTGAAAACTACACTGTAGCTTTAAAGGAAAAGTCGCTCATATTCAGAATCCAAACTTCTGAAAGTTCTTTAAATCTGAAATGATTCCATCCTGTTCAATAAATGATCAGTGTTTTTAATTCAGAGTAATTTTCATGTGAATGTGCTTTACTGGAGGCGTCCATGTTTGTCAAAGAACACTACTGCCACCTACTGGTTAGTGACATTGTCACGGTGCGGTATCGGCTGTTGATCAAGTCCCAGTGCTGTATCTGGTGTTTGTCACAACGCGCTATTATCCAAGTCATCTTGAAAACATTCTTCTTCCAAATGTTGGCTACATATTACGGGTTTTTTCTCTGGCCAGAAGTTCGATGGCAAATCCTCCCTCTTCAAGTTGGCGATCCAACGACCAACCCGTCCGTGGAGGATCAGGAATCAGAAAGGTGGAATAACTCTTTTTTTTCCACTTTTACCCAATGTATTCCAGCATCCAGCTGCCATGCACGTGGGCATTGTCAGTTTCACTATAGCTCTGGTGAATTTCAATGGTGAAGTCCTCTGGAAATCTTCAATAATTGTTGTTGATTGCAGATGTGTCTAGTAGTTCCCATTGATTTAGCTTGGAAAGCGGGGAGAATGGCGCTAGGCTTACCGCACCGTGACGTCACTGCTGGAAGATGGCAGGAGGGAGGGGCTACTATATTTGGGCTAAAATGGCTGCTCCCAGAATCAGTGAAAATTATTGTTTTTATTTTTTTACTGATTAACAATAAATTCATTAAAGCACCGCAAACATATTAGCTTTAGGTATAAATAAGGATCCATTGATCATTCCTTACTGACCGGACTTTAACTAACATGGCCCCAAAACAAAAGAGAACAAAGAAGTAATGAAGGTCTGTAACAGAAGGATGACATCATCAGTGCCACCATGCAGGGCAGGAACACAGCAGACAGGTGAGGGTTTGTTTAGAACACAGGCAGCTTCATCACCCTCTAAGCTGTGTGCATGTAAACACCTCATCATCTGATCATTTTATCTGGTCTCCATGGAAACAGATTTCAAATTTCAGATGTTTAGCTTAGAGCGTGAATATTCTGCATAGTTATTGTGTTGAAGGGAGTGGTGGTCTACTGGTTAGGGCATAGAGCTTAGGATACAGAGGTTCTGAGTTCGAGTCCCACTCCCACAGCCCTCCACTCTGAGCAAGACCCTTAACCCCACACTGCTCCCCGGGCGCCGCACCATGGCAGCCCACTGCTCCCCAAGGGGAGGGGTTAAATGCAGAGGGACTTTCTCCAATGTGAGATGAATAAAGTTATTATTCTTAATAATGTTCCTCATCAGTCGACTTTAGGTCCACTGCATCTATGAGAGACTGAATGACAGGAAATAAGTCCAGGAGAGTTTTTACATCATTTATTTATAAAGCATTTATTTTACAGCTTCTCTGGTCTGCTAACTCTACAGCAGGTTATCTGGTCCACCCCCCCATCAGCTCAGGGATGTTTGAACGTTTTTAACCCAGCCCATCCTTGGTTTGTGTGTCTAGATCCTTTATCTGCTGGAAGACCCAGCCCCCTCCCACCTTCACTGAAAAATGCCTCCATTCATTACTTCCTGAACACAGATCAGCCTTCCTTTCCTCTTAGCAGGGAAACAGCCCACAGCATGATGCCTCCATCCTGTGCTTCACAGCAGCTCTGCTGTTTTTGGGATGAAGCTCAGCATTCCTCTTCCTCCAAACACCATCAGTTCAGTTTGACTTTGGTTCCACATGATGACCTCTCTGGATCATCATCTGCTCTGTGGGGAAGTTCAGACGGTTCTGGACGGGTTCTGTCTCAGCAGTGGGACGTTGTTCCAGCTGTCTGGACCTCAGCTCCATAGCTGTAGGTCTGTAGTTGTGCTCAGCGGTGTCCATAGGAGGAGGTCTAATGTGGGCTCTCAGATGGAGATCATCTGAGGTCTCTGACCTGCTTCCTGTGGTAGAACCTCTCCTCCCAGCCTGCTGCAGGTCCGGTTCTGCCCCTGTCCTTCACCCCAGCTGGGTTTGGAGGCTGTGGACGGAACCAGTGGAGCTTCTGGAAGGAGGCAGAGGTCTTAGAGGACCAGACCTCTGGCTGCTTCCTGGGAAACAAATATCAGCATTTTCTTTCTCCTCTATTGTGTCTCATGGTGGAACTGTGATGAAGATGCTTGTGAGGATGAGGAGGACCGTAGCGATGCTAGTCGGACCGGGTTGGGTTCTGTGGTTCTACAGGCTGAGGTCCAGTTCCGGTGTTCCGGTTCAGCTCACTCATCCAGCCTTTGTCTTCCAGGGGGAACCCTGCCTTTGGAGACCAGGACTCCTCCTCCTCCTCATCGCCCCAGCAACCGACCAGCCAATCAGAGGAGGCGGTTTCAGCGGCTCGCTCTGCCATTTTCTTTCTTCAGCAAAATGTTTTCTTTTTTAAATGTTTTTATTAGTTTTCTGAGCCGGATCATCAGATTGGATCAGAACTTTTCTTTCTTTCTTGGAACGTTGCTGCTCACCCAGTCCAATCGGACCGTACCGGCCCGCCCCGGGTCGTTGGACCGTACCAAGTGACCAAACCTCAGGGACATTTCTTTATTTCAGACAGCACTTTATTTGGAAGCACTTTGGATCAGAACCAACCAATCAGAACCTTATTGTAATGTTTGCTTAATGATGATGATGCTTTGCTTTGAATGTTGAGTCCATGAAGCGGTCCACAGCAGAACCTCTTGGATTCAGCTGGTTTGGACGGAACCGCTCCAGATGAAGCTCTGTGTGAGTCCAAACCCGTCTGAACCAAAGAGTGGTTCTGCTTTTATTGGACCATCCTGGCTCTGTGAGAATAAAGGACCCAGATAGAAACACTGGTCGTCTCAGTCTGTCTAACTGAACCAAGGTCCGATCCAACAGGGACTGATCTAAGATCAGCGGTTCTGATGACTGGTTCTGATTCAGGCGGGACTCGGACCTCAGGCTGCCTGCTTCCTGGACCCATTGTGTTCCTTTCGGTCGACCAGAACCCTGAGGGGACGGCGCTGATACAGACCATCAGAACTAAACATCTGGGCCGGTTCTGAGGCGTCTAATCGGGCTGGAAGGCGCTGTTCTCAGAACTGGAGTCCAGGTGGCGCTGGGGGAGGAGGGGGCAGCTCTTCCTCCTGGACTTGGCCAGAACCCTGCAGAGGAGGCTGGGGGGCGCCGTGGATGACCCGGACCCCCTGGATTCCTGGGAGCGCTGGACGCTGTTCTTCCTCAGCAGTCTGGGCGTGCTGCGGCCGCTGCAACCACAAACAGAACCGGGTCAGAACCGCCGCAGGGATCCTCCTTTTGGAACCGACCTTCAGTCAAAGGGTCAAAGGTCAGTTCTAGACAAAAATCAGACACACATTCCTCCACTTTTTAATAAAGTGAAAAACATCTGGTCAGTTTAGTTCTGACTGTGGAGCTCGGTACCATCAGGTAACCAGAACCAAACAAAATCAAGGGAGCATCAGGAGCAGATTAGCTGCAGGAGCATAGCAAAGAAAACGGGTTCCTAGGACTCAGACATTAGCTGCTCTAAGCAGGTTAGCTGTGTGGAACATCACCTGCACCTCCCTTCCCCCTCCCAGAGGGGAGAAAGGGCGTGTTTAGGGTCCAGGCCCAGAGCGGTGACCTGGAGGGAGGCACTGGGTTCATAGGTGAGGGAGGGGCTAAAGTTTAAAGGGTTAACAGCTGAAAGGTTTGAAAAACATGGAGTCATGTTTCAGAGTCATCAGGCGCTGACTGCCGTCTGCAGCAGCTAGGGCTAACGTTAGCCCGTCTGCAGCGGCCAGGGCTAACGTTACCCTGTCTGCAGCAGTCAGCACCAGCGTTAGCCTGTCTGCAGCGGCCAGGGCTAACGTTAGCCCGTCTGCAGCGGCCAGGGCTAATGTTAGCCCGTCTACAGCAGCCAGGGCTAACTTTAGCCCGTCTGCAGCTGCCAGGGCTAACGTTAGCCCATCTGCAGCGGCTAGGGCTAACGTTAGCCCGTCTGCAGCGGCCAGGGCTAACGTTAGCCCGTCTACAGCAGCCAGGGCTAACATTAGCCCGTCTGCAGCAGTCAGCACCAGCGTTAGCCTGTCTGCAGCTGCCAGGGCTAACGTTAGCCCATCTGCAGCGGCTAGGGCTAACGTTAGCCCGTCTGCAGCGGCCAGGGCTAACGTTAGCCCGTCTACAGCAGCCAGGGCTAACATTAGCCCGTCTGCAGCAGTCAGCACCAGCGTTAGCCTGTCTGCAGCTGCCAGGGCTAATGTTAGCCCGTCTGCAGCAGCCATGGCTAACATTAGCCCGTCTGCAGCAGTCAGCGCCAGCGTTAGCCCGTCTGCAGCAGCCATGGCTAACATTAGCCCGTCTGCAGCAGTCAGCGCCAGCGTTAGCCCGTCTGCAGCAGCCATGGCTAACATTAGCCTGTCTGCAGCGGCCAGGGCTAACGCTTGCCCGTCTGCACTCGTCTGTACTCTCATTCTTGAGAATTGTGAAACAGCCCTGGTGTTTATAACCTCCGGCAAGGAGGTTACCTTTTCATCACCAAAAGTTTGTCTGTTTGCTTGACTTTTCTAAATAAATAAAAAAGTTAAGGATGATTTTAATGAGGTTTTCATCACAGGGTCCCTCATGCCAAAGAACAGCTCATTCAATTTTGGTGATGATTATCTACGTTCAGACGGCAAGCAGCAGAGACAGCAGAAGCAGCTGGTTTACATGCTAAGGCAATGGTTGAAGCGCATCAAGGCGCAGTGAAAGTCCTGCAGTGTCTAGAATGTAGCATAACATCTTCAGATAGGGAAATTTGGCAGAAGAAGCAGTTCCCCAATAAACCAGGGGGTGGCAGCAGGAGCCACTGAATGGCTCAGCATCTGGACGTATTTTACTGAAGATAGTGTCTGCTGGACAACAAACGCTGAAGATAGTCTAAAGCAGAGGTCGCCAACCACCGGACCGTCGGTCATTTGGTACCGGGCCGCACAGAAAAAAATAAAAAATAATAATAATATAAAATATAAATAATTTATCGATGATCAGAGTCTGAGTGATGTTTTATTTTGAAAAATATAAAAAATTGGGGTATTCTTTCCCAATTACATGAGTCGGTTCATCTGTGCCTCTTGACACAGGTTAATTCAGGTCACGTGATATGTTAATATCACACCTAAAGCTAGCAAAAATGAGTAAGAAACAGACCTGTTTGGACAGCTTTTTTGGAAAGGGGAAAAGGCCCAATGAGGAGAAAGAAGAAGAGGCTACAACTTCCAAGAAAATGAAAGCTGCATTTAAACGACAATATCACGAGTCCTACTTAAAATATGGATTTATCGCCCAAGGTGGTTCTCACGCGCCGAACCCACTCTGCATAATATGTGGCGACAGGCTAGCAAACGAGGCAATGAAGCCTTCAAAGCTGCTTCGGCACTTAGAGACTAAGCATCCTGCCTTAAAAGACAAACCTTTGGACTTTTTTGAAAGAAAAAAAATTGAACAAGAAAGACAGAAGCAAGTACTGATGGCCACCACAAATGTGAGTGCTCTGAGCGCATCGTTCTTAGTGGCTAACCGTATTGCTAAGGCCAAGAAACCTTTTACTATTGGTGAAGAATTGATCCTGCCGCAGTTAAGAAGATAGCACAGGTTCCTCTTTCAGCTTCAACCGTCACTAGGCGAATAAATGAAAGTGCAGAGGACATTGAGACACAACTGTTGGAGAGGAGTAATACATCGCCGTGGTATGCAATCCAGGTTGACGAGTCTACTGATATTGACAACAAGGCAATACTACTTGTTTATGTGCGATATATATATCAGGAGGATGTACATGAGGATATGTTATGTGCACAATGGTTGCCAACCAACACCACAGCCGCAGCACTATTTAGGTCCGTGAATGATTACATCTCAGGTAAACTGAATTGGTCCTTTTGTGTCGGCATATGCACAGACGGAGCTGCTGCTATGACTGGGCAGCTTTCTGGATTAACGGCGCTGGTTAAGGAGGTTGCGCCTGAATGTGAAGCCACGCACTGTGTCCTTCACAGGGAAATGCTCGCTAGCCGAAAAATGTCACCTGAACTAAACAGCGTACTGAATGATGTCGTTAAAGTTATCAACCATGTCAAAGCGCATGCCCTTAACTCGCGTCTGTTTGAGCAGCTTTGCGAGCAGATGGGCGCAGAGTACCGATGCCTTCTCTTACACACAGAAGTAAGGTGGCTATCTAAAGGGAGGTCGTTGGCCACAGTGTTTGACTTACGCGAGCCGCTGCAGAGATTTCTTTCAGAAAAAAAGTCACCACTGGCAGCACATTTCAAGGACAAGGACTGGGTCGCAAAACTCGCTTACTTATGCGATATATTCAACCTGCTCAATGAACTCAACCGGTCACTCCAAGGGAAAATGACAACTGTATTCAATGCAGCAGATAAAGTAGCTGCATTTAAAGCCAAACTGGAATTGTGGGGACGGCGAGCGAACAGAGGGATATTTGACATGTTTCAAACATTAGGGATTTTAGAAGAAACTGAGCCTGAACCACCATTCTCACAGCTGGTGCACAATCACCTGTCTATGCTTTTAAAAGAGTCCCAACCACAAAAGATCCCCGAACTGCAAAAGAATGGATCCGCGATCCATTTGTGAACAAACCATGTGAATCGAGCCTGTCCACGGCAGAAGAGGATCAACTGCTGGAGATTGAAAATGACGGAGGCCTTAAAACTTTGTTTCAGACAACAACTCTGCCCGCGTTCTGGATTAAAATCAAGGCAGAATATCCAGAGATCGCCACAAAAGCACTGAAAACCCTGCTTCCCTTTCCAACATCCTATCTCTGTGAAGCGGCATTTTATGCGGTTACAGCGACCAAAACTAAGCAACGGAGCAGACTGGACATCAGGAGCACACTTCGTGTGTCATTGTCTCCGATTACTTCTAGATAGGACCGGCTTGCTTCAGAGAAACAAGCTCAGGGCTCCCACTAATTCAGCATAATGGTGAGTTTCATTTTTATGCTGCTTGTATTTGATTTTATGCCAGGTGTATCATTTTATTTGATCGTATTTACCCCCCAAAATTTAAACGCCGGTCCGTGAAAATATTGACTGACATATAACCGATCCGTGGCACAAAAAAGGTTGAGGCCCGCTAGTCTAAAGGACCCAAACTTTGAACATCTCCAACCGAGGCCTGGTTCCTGCTGAGCTCCAGTGCATCTCCTGCTGCCAGAACATCAGGCTCACAGCAGCAAGAGTTTCTGTAAATTACTGCACACCGTCACACACTTTAAAACAACGTTATGATAGTTTAGTAAATGTGCTTAAAACATTATGCTGCCAGTTTTCTGCTTCATACATGAGGATCTTCCAGGTCTGCTCCTCATGACATGTCTTAGTGAAACAAGTACAACCTGAAATCAGACAAATGTACTACCTGGTGCAGCCACAGGGGGCGCCGCGGGACTGAACCATTGCAGGCACTGACACTCTCCTCAACAGGGTGGGCGTGGCTTTGGATGCCTCACTGTCCTGTAATGCAGAAAACAACACATTGAAGTTGGCTGTTAGCCAATCAGCTAAGGATTTAGTCGGTCCAGATAGGACCATCTGCCTCCTTTGGCTACTGGTCATTTAGCTCCTAGCCACTGGTCCTTTAGCTCCTAGCTACTGGTCCTTTAGCTCCTAGCTCCCAGTCCTTTAGCTCCTAGCTACTGGTCCTTTAGCTCCTAGCTCCCGGTCCTTTAGCTCCTAGCTCCTGGTCCTTTAGCTCCTAGCTACTGGTCCTTTAGCTCCTAGCTCCTGGTCCTTTAGCTCCTAGCTACTGGTCCTTTAGCTCCTAGCTCCTGGTCCTTTAGCTCCGAGCTCCCGGTCCTTTAGCTCCTAGCTACTGGTCCTTTAGCTCTAACTCCTGGTCCTTTTGGCTCCTAGCTCCCGGTCCTTTTACTCACTAGCTCCCGGTCCTTTAACTCTAGCTACTGGTCCATTTAGCTCATAGCTACTGGTCTTTAGCTCCTAATCTGGTCCTTTAGCTCTGCTCCTGGTCTTTAGCCTCCGAGGCTCCCCGTCCTTTAGCTCTAGCTACTGGTCTTAGCTCCTAACTCATGGTCCTTTAGCTCCTAGCTCACGGTCTTTAACTCCATAGCTCCGGTCCTTTACCTCCTAGGGCTACTGGTCCTTTAGCTCCTAGCTCATGGTCTTTAGCTTCCTAAATCCTGGTTCCTTAGCATTCCTAGCTCCGGTCCTTTAGCTACCTACCCTCCCGGATCCTTTAACTCCTAGCTCCTGTGTTTAACACCTAGCTCCTGAGTTCCTTTTGCTTCCTAGCTCCTGGTCCATTTAGCTCCTAGCTACTGGTCCTTTAGCTCCTAACTCCTGGTCTTTAGCTCCAAGCTCCCGGTCCTTTAGCTCCTACCTCCCGGTCTTGAACTTCCTAGCTCCTGGTCCTTTAACTCCTAAGCTCCTGGTCCTTTAGGTGCTCCTTGCTCATGGTCCTTTAGACTCCTATACCCCGGCCTCCCCCCCCCCGGCTCAAGATAATGAACAAAAAAAAAACGTAAAAAAGACTCCTAGCTATGGTTTCTTTAGCTCTGAGCTCTGGTCCTTTAGCTCCTCTAACTCTGGTCCTTTGGCTCTAGCTCCGGTCCTTAAATCTAGCTACTGGTCCTTTAGCTCCTAGCTCCTGTCCTTTAGCTCCTAACTCTGGTCCTTTAGCTCCTAGTCCTGGTCCTTTAGCTACTAACTCATGTCCTTTAGCTCTAGCTTCTCCGGTCCTTTAGTCCCTTACCTCCCGGTCCTTTAATCCTAGCTCCTGGTCCTTTAACTCCTAGCTCCTGGTCCTTTTAGCTCTAAACTCCTGGTCTTTTTGCTCCTAGCTCCCGGTTCTTTAGCTCCCTACCATCCCGGTTCTTTAGCTCCTACCTAGCGGTCCTTTAATCCTAGCTCATGGTCCTTTAGGTCCTAGCTCCGGTCCTTTAGCTCCTAACCCCCGGTCCTTTAACTCCTAGCTCCTGGTCCTTTAGCTCCTAGGCTCTGGTCCTTTAGCTCCTAGTCCCGGTCCTAGCTCCTACTCCCGGTTCTTTAACTCCTAGCTCCTGGTCTTTAGCTCCTACAGCTCCTGGTCCGTTAACTCTAGCTCCTGGTCCTTTAGCTCCTAGCTCTCCGGTCCTTTAACTCCTAGCTTACTGGTCCTTAGCTCCTAGCCCTGGTCCTTTAGCTCCTAACTCCTGGTCGCGTTTAGCTCCTAACTCCTGGTCCTTTAGCTCCTAGCTCCCGGTCCTTTAGTCTAACCTCCCAGGTCCTTTAAACTCACTACCTCCTGGTACTTTAACTCCTAGGCTCCTGGTCCTTTAGCTCCTAACTCCCTGGTCCTTTAGCTCCTAGCTCCCGGTCCTTTAGCTCCTACCTCCTGGTCCTTTAACTCCTAGCTTCTGGTCCTTTAACTCCTAGCTCCTGGTCCTTTAACTCCTAGCTTCTGGTCCTTTAACTCCTAGCTTCTGGTCCTTTAACTCCTAGCTCCTGGTCCTTTAGCTCCTAGCTCCTGGTCCTTTAGCTCCTAGCTACTGGTCCTTTAGCTCCTAACTCCTGGTCCTTTAACTCCTAGCTCCCGGTCCTTTAACTCCTAGCTACTGGTCCTTTAGCTCCTAGCTCCTGGTCCTTTAGCTCCTAACTCCTGGTCCTTTAGCTCCTAGCTCCCGGTCCTTTAGCTCCTACCTCCCGGTCCTTTAACTCCTAGCTCCTGGTCCTTTAACTCCTAGCTCCTGGTCCTTTAGCTCCTAACTCCTGGTCCTTTAGCTCCTAGCTCCCAGTCCTTTAACTCCTAGCTCCTGGTCCTTTAACTCCTAGCTCCCGGTCCTTTAACTCCTAGCTACTGGTCCTTTAGCTCCTAGCTCCTGGTCCTTTAGCTCCTAACTCCTGGTCCTTTAGCTCCTAGCTCCCAGTCCTTTAACTCCTAGCTCCTGGTCCTTTAACTCCTAGCTCCTGGTCCTTTAGCTCCTAGCTCCTGGTCCTTTAGCTCCTAGCTCCCGGTCCTTTAACTCCTAGCTACTGGTCCTTTAGCTCCTAGCTCCTGGTCCTTTAGCTCCTAACTCCTGGTCCTTTAGCTCCTAGCTCCCGGTCCTTTAACTCCTAGCTCCTGGTCCTTTAGCTCCTAGCTCCTGGTCCTTTAGCTCCTAGCTCCTGGTCCTTTAGCTCCTAGCTCCTGGTCCTTTAGCTCCTAACTCCTGGTCCTTTAGCTCCTAGCTCCTGGTCCTTTAGCTCCTAACTCCTGGTCCTTTAGCTCCTAGCTCCCGGTCCTTTAGCTCCTACCTCCCGGTCCTTTAACTCCTAGCTCCTGGTCCTTTAACTCCTAGCTCCTGGTCCTTTAGCTCCTAACTCCTGGTCCTTTAGCTCCTAGCTCCCGGTTCTTTAGCTCCTACCTCCCGGTTCTTTAGCTCCTACCTCCCGGTCCTTTAACTCCTAGCTCCTGGTCCTTTAGCTCCTAGCTCCCGGTCCTTTAGCTCCTACCTCCCGGTCCTTTAACTCCTAGCTCCTGGTCCTTTAGCTCCTAGCTCCTGGTACTTTAGCTCCTAGCTCCTGGTCCTTTAGCTCCTAGCTCCCGGTCCTTTAACTCCTAGCTACTTGTCCTTTAGCTCCTAGCTCCTGGTCCTTTAGCTCCTAACTCCTGGTCCTTTAGCTCCTAACTCCTGGTCCTTTAGCTCCTAGCTCCTGGTCCTTTAACTCCTAGCTCCTGGTCCTTTAGCTCCTAGCTCCCGGTCCTTTAACTCCTAGCTACTGGTCCTTTAGCTCCTAGCTCCTGGTCCTTTAGCTCCTAACTCCTGGTCCTTTAGCTCCTAACTCCTGGTCCTTTAGCTCCTAGCTCCCGGTCCTTTAGCTCCTACCTCCCGGTCCTTTAACTCCTACCTCCTGGTCCTTTAACTCCTAGCTCCTGGTCCTTTAGCTCCTAACTCCTGGTCCTTTAGCTTCTAGCTCCCGGTCCTTTAGCTCCTACCTCCTGGTCCTTTAACTCCTAGCTCCCGGTCCTTTAACTCCTAGCTCCTGGTCCTTTAGCTCCTAGCTCCCGGTCCTTTAACTCCTAGCTCCTGGTCCTTTAGCACCTAGCTCCCGGTCCTTTAACTCCTAGCTTCTGGTCCTTTAACTCCTAGCTCCTGGTCCTTTAGCTCCTAGCTCCTGGTCCTTTAGCTCCTAACTCCTGGTCCTTTAGCTCCTAGCTCCCGGTCCTTTAGCTCCTACCTCCTGGTACTTTAGCTCCTAGCTCCTGGTCCTTTAGCTCCTAACTCCTGGTCCTTTAGCTCCTAGCTCCCGGTCCTTTAGCTCCTACCTCCTGGTACTTTAGCTCCTAGCTCCTGGTCCTTTAGCTCCTAACCCCTGGTCCTTTAGCTCCTAGCTCCCGGTCCTTTAGCTCCTACCTCCTGGTCCTTTAGCTCCTAACTCCTGGTCCTTTAGCTCCTAGCTCCCGGTCCTTTAACTCCTAGCTCCTGGTCCTTTAGCTCCTAGCTCCTGGTCCTTTAGCTCCTAACTCCTGGTCCTTTAGCTCCTAACTCCCGGTCCTTTAGCTCCTAGCTCCTGGTCCTTTAGCTCCTAGCTCCTGGTCCTTTAGCTCCTAGCTCCTGGTCCTTTAGCTCCTAACTCCTGGTCCTTTAGCTCCTAACTCCCGGTCCTTTAGCTCCTAGCTCCTGGTTCTTTAGCTCCTAGCTCCTGGTCATTTAGCTCCTAGCTCCTGGTCCTTTAGCTCCTAGCTCCTGGTCCTTTAGCTCCTAACTCCTGGTCCTTTAGCTCCTAGCTCCTGGTCCTTTAGCTCCTAACTCCTGGTCCTTTAGCTCCTACCTCCCGGTCCTTTAACTCCTAGCTCCTGGTCCTTTAGCTCCTAGCTCCCGGTCCTTTAGCTCCTACCTCCCGGTCCTTTAACTCCTAGCTCCTGGTCCTTTAGCTCCTAGCTCCTGGTACTTTAGCTCCTAGCTCCTGGTCCTTTAGCTCCTAGCTCCCGGTCCTTTAACTCCTAGCTACTTGTCCTTTAGCTCCTAGCTCCTGGTCCTTTAGCTCCTAACTCCTGGTCCTTTAGCTCCTAACTCCTGGTCCTTTAGCTCCTAGCTCCTGGTCCTTTAACTCCTAGCTCCCGGTCCTTTAGCTCCTACCTCCCGGTCCTTTAACTCCTACCTCCTGGTCCTTTAACTCCTAGCTCCTGGTCCTTTAGCTCCTAGCTCCTGGTCCTTTAGCTCCTAGCTCCCGGTCCTTTAACTCCTAGCTACTGGTCCTTTAGCTCCTAGCTCCTGGTCCTTTAGCTCCTAACTCCTGGTCCTTTAGCTCCTAGCTCGCGGTCCTTTAACTCCTAGCTACTGGTCCTTTAGCTCCTAGCTCCCGGTCCTTTAGCTCCTACCTCCCGGTCCTTTAACTCCTACCTCCTGGTCCTTTAACTCCTAGCTCCTGGTCCTTTAGCTCCTAACTCCTGGTCCTTTAGCTTCTAGCTCCCGGTCCTTTAGCTCCTACCTCCTGGTCCTTTAACTCCTAGCTCCCGGTCCTTTAACTCCTAGCTCCTGGTCCTTTAGCTCCTAGCTCCCGGTCCTTTAACTCCTAGCTCCTGGTCCTTTAGCTCCTAGCTCCCGGTCCTTTAACTCCTAGCTTCTGGTCCTTTAACTCCTAGCTCCTGGTCCTTTAGCTCCTAGCTCCTGGTCCTTTAGCTCCTAACTCCTGGTCCTTTAGCTCCTAGCTCCCAGTCCTTTAGCTCCTACCTCCTGGTACTTTAGCTCCTAGCTCCTGGTCCTTTAGCTCCTAACTCCTGGTCCTTTAGCTCCTAGCTCCCGGTCCTTTAGCTCCTACCTCCTGGTACTTTAGCTCCTAGCTCCTGGTCCTTTAGCTTCTAACCCCTGGTCCTTTAGCTCCTAGCTCCCGGTTCCTTTCTTTAGCTGCTACTCCTGTCGTTGCTCTAACTCCCGGTCCTTTAGCTCCTAGCTCCTGGTCCTTTAGCTCCTAGCTCCTGGTCCTTTAGCTCCTAGCTCCTGGTCCTTTAGCTTCTAGCACTTGTTCATAGCTCATTCATCACCATCATTGTTCAGTTTTAAGACCTCAGAAGGACGGTAAAACATCTAGTACTGGTTGAGATAATTCCACTGATTCTGATGGCCTCTATCTGCTTGGAGACTCTGGTGATGAACAGATCTTCTTTATGGAAGACCAACTGTGCACCATGAGCCATCATGGATGGCCCTGGGAGGAACATCAAGATGATGGACCTGAGAAATCTGAGGATCCAGGTGGAGGAACATCGGACCTCATCCAGTAACACCACAGCTCCATGAGCAGCACAGAGCTCCTTGGTGTTTGGTAATCATGGAGGCTTTGAGGAGGATTAAACCTTTAATTTTACATGGCCATTTTGCTTTCCTTTGGAGTCAAGTATATACGCATCGCTCTCGCTCATCTTAGATGTAGTGATATTTGAAGTTCCTAATCAAGTTTCTGCCAGAGATATAGTCCACTAAGGTCATTCACGACGCGCGAGTGCTCAAGAGCTTTAGTGTTTCTGAGTAACCAACCCAAGCAGTTGGCTGGTTATCCTTCTGAGCAGCCAAACGCAGTGACTTGGTGTTCTTTCGGGTTATATGGGTGCAGAGGCAACAATCGAGGGGACTAACAGGTGATATAGATTAGGGCTTATCTCACGCTCTCTCTCTACAGTGAACTAACCAGGATATAACTCGATGATAATGATGACCGCATAATTGGTGTACAGGGATATAATGAGGGTGATAAACAGGCCTCTATAACTAACTGTTAAACCCGCGTCTTGCTAGCAAATGATAACAGGATAAATTAGGGGGGAAACCATACTTAACAAGATGATGATAACCAGGATATAGTGAGGTGATAGAGAGTATATAACTAGGAAATAATCACTTAATAAATGTAACCAGGTGGTAACCAAGCAATAATCAGGTGGTAAACAGGAAATAATCACGTAGTAACCAGTAATTACCTGGTAGTAACAAGGTTATAGTCAGATGTTAACCAGGTAATGATCAGGTATTAACCATGTAATGGTCAGGTATTATCCAGGTTATCGTAAGGTATTAACCAGGTAATGATCAGGTATTAACCAGGTAATGATCAGGTATTAACCAGGTAATGGTCAGGTGTTATCCAGATAATTGTAAGGTATTAACCAGGTAATAGTCAGGTGTTATCCAGGTAATTGTAAGGTATTAACCAGGTAATGTTTAGGTGTTATCCAGGTAATAATCAGGTGTTATCCAGGTAATAGTCAGGTGTTATCCAGGTAATTGTAAGGTATTATCCAGGTAATAATCAGGTGTTATTCAGGTAATAGTCAGGTGTTATCTGGTTATTGTAAGGTATTCACCAGGTAATAGTCAGGTGTTATCCAGGTAATAATCAGGTGTTATCCAGGTAATAATCAGGTGTTATTCAGGTAATAGTCAGGTGTTATCTAGGTTATTGTAAGGTATTCACCAGGTAATAGTCAGGTGTTATCCAGGTAATAATCAGGTGTTATCCAGGTAATAATCAGGTGTTATCCAGGTAATGGTCAAGTGTTATCCAGGTGTTTTTGTACCTGCAGTAACTCTACACAGGCTGATGGGAAGTAACCCTCCTGTCCATCTGCCTGCCGCCCAAACCACCAGGACTCGTCCTCCTTAAACAGAACCTGGATCACATCCCCCGGTTCCAGGTCCAGCTCCTTGGCCCAGCGAGACCGGTTCTGCTTAGTCACCACAACTACCTGCTGGAGCAGAAGGATTGGTTTCACTACACTTGACACAACACTTGATGTGATGACATCGCCCCCCCCCCCCCCATCACCCCCCCCACCCCCGTGTGCGTTAATCTGATCAGCCTGCTGGAAACACTGAGGTCAGAGGTCACTTGGATGTAATCCTGGTTTCTGCTGAAACAGGTCTGTCTTTGTTTGTCTGTCCTACATCACAGACCTGGTTCCACACAGTCACTAGAACCGGGTCTGAAGCAGTCTGCATGGTTCTATCAGAGGCAGCGGGATGAGTTCTGGATCTAGTTCTGGTTCCCCAGAACAGAACCAGTAACACTGCAGGATCAGGATAGAGGACTGCTTCTGGCTTCAGTTCTCGGCATGGAGTTGGCCTGAGGGGCCAAATGTTTGTTCTCATAGATCCCGACCTTTATGGTGGTTCTGGAACGGTTCTGGATGGTGGGAATTTCTTAACGAGTGCTTTTAAAACCAGTAACCTGATCCTCAATCAGTTGAAATCACCTGCTCTGACCCTGTTCAATGAAAACCAGCAAGTGCCGCAGGAAGTCCAGGACACGTCCACCATGACAGTGCAGTTTAGGGACAACATTGTAGGTCAGCAAGAATGGAGAGGACAGGTGTGTCCAAGAGAGGACAGGTGAGTCCAAGAGAGGACAGGTGTGTCCAAGAGAGGAAAGGTGAGTCCAAGAGAGGACAGGTGTGTCCAAGAGAGAAAAGGTGAGTCCAAGAGAGGAAAGATGAGTCCAAGAGAGGACAGGTGTGTCCAAGAGAGGAAAGGTGAGTCCAAGAGAGGAAAGGTGTGTCCAAGAGAGGAAAGATGAGTCCAAGAGAGGAAAGATGAGTCCAAGAGAGGACAGGTGTGTCCAGGAGAGGAAAGGTAAGTCCAAGAGAGCACAGGTGTGTCCAAGAGAGGAAAGGTGAGTCCAAGAGAGGAAAGGTGTGTCCAAGAGAGGAAAGATGAGTCCAAGAGAGGAAAGGTGAGTCCAAGAGAGGAAAGGTGTGTCCAAGAGAGGAAAGATGAGTCCAAGAGAGGAAAGGTGAGTCCAAGAGAGGAAAGGTGTGTCCAAGAGAGGAAAGATGAGTCCAAGAGAGGAAAGGTGAGTCCAAGAGAGGAAAGGTGTGTCCAAGAGAGGAAAGGTGTGTCCAAGAGAGGAAAGATGTGTCCAAGAGAGGAAAGGTGAGTCCAAGAGAGGAAAGGTGTGTCCAAGAGAGGAAAGGTGTATCCAAGAGAGGAAAGGTGTGTCCAAGAGAGGAAAGGTGAGTCCAAGAGAGGAAAGATGAGTCCAAGAGAGGAAAGGTGTGTCCAAGAGAGGAAAGATGAGTCCAAGAGAGGAAAGGTGAGTCCAAGAGAGGAAAGGTGTGTCCAAGAGAGGAAAGATGAGTCCAAGAGAGGACAGGTGTGTCCAAGAGAGGAAAGGTGAGTCCAAGAGAGGAAAGGTGTGTCCAAGAGAGGAAAGATGAGTCCAAGAGAGGACAGGTGAGTCCAAGAGAGGACAGTTGTATCCAAGAGAGGAAAGGTGAGTCCAAGAGAGGACAGTTGTGTCCAAGAGAGGAAAGGTGAGTCCAAGAGAGGAAAGATGAGTCCAAGAGAGGACAGGTGAGTCCAAGAGAGGACAGTTGTATCCAAGAGAGGAAAGGTGAGTCCAAGAGAGGACAGGTGAGTCCAAGAGAGGAAAGGTGAGTCCAAGAGAGGAAAGGTGTGTCCAAGAGAGGAAAGGTGTGTCCAAGAGAGGAAAGGTGAGTCCAAGAGAGGAAAGGTGTGTCCAAGAGAGGAAAGGTGAGTCCAAGAGAGGAAAGTTGAGTCCAAGAGAGGAAAGGTGAGTCCAAGAGAGGACAGATGAGTCCAAGAGAGGAAAGTTGAGTCCAAGAGAGGAAAGGTGAGTCCAAGAGAGGACAGATGAGTCCAAGAGAGGAAAGGTGAGTCCAAGAGAGGAAAGGTGTGTCCAAGAGAGGAAAGGTGAGTCCAAGAGAGGACAGATGAGTCCAAGAGAGGACAGGTGTGTCCAAGAGAGGAAAGGTGTGTCCAAGAGAGGAAAGGTGTGTCCAAGAGAGGAAAGATGTGTCCAAGAGAGGACAGGTGAGTCCAAGAGAGGAAAGATGTGTCCAAGAGAGGACAGGTGAGTCCAAGAGAGGACAGGTGTGTCCAAGAGAGGAAAGATGTGTCCAAGAGAGGACAGGTGAGTCCAAGAGAGGACAGGTGAGTCCAAGAGAGGAAAGATGAGTCCAAGAGAGGACAGGTGTGTCCAAGAGAGGAAAGGTGTGTCCAAGAGAGGAAAGATGTGTCCAAGAGAGGACAGGTGAGTCCAAGAGAGGACAGGTGAGTCCAAGAGAGGAAAGATGAGTCCAAGAGAGGACAGGTGTGTCCAAGAGAGGAAAGGTGTGTCCAAGAGAGGACAGGTGTGTCCAAGAGAGGACAGATGTGTCCAAGAGAGGACAGGTGAGTCCAAGAGAGGACAGGTGAGTCCAAGAGAGGAAAGATGAGTCCAAGAGAGGAAAGGTGTGTCCAAGAGAGGAAAGATGAGTCCAAGAGAGGAAAGGTGAGTCCAAGAGAGGAAAGGTGTGTCCAAGAGAGGAAAGATGAGTCCAAGAGAGGACAGGTGTGTCCAAGAGAGGAAAGGTGAGTCCAAGAGAGGAAAGGTGTGTCCAAGAGAGGAAAGATGAGTCCAAGAGAGGACAGGTGAGTCCAAGAGAGGACAGTTGTATCCAAGAGAGGAAAGGTGAGTCCAAGAGAGGACAGTTGTGTCCAAGAGAGGAAAGGTGAGTCCAAGAGAGGAAAGATGAGTCCAAGAGAGGACAGGTGAGTCCAAGAGAGGACAGTTGTATCCAAGAGAGGAAAGGTGAGTCCAAGAGAGGACAGGTGAGTCCAAGAGAGGAAAGGTGAGTCCAAGAGAGGAAAGGTGTGTCCAAGAGAGGAAAGGTGTGTCCAAGAGAGGAAAGGTGAGTCCAAGAGAGGAAAGGTGTGTCCAAGAGAGGAAAGGTGAGTCCAAGAGAGGAAAGTTGAGTCCAAGAGAGGAAAGGTGAGTCCAAGAGAGGACAGATGAGTCCAAGAGAGGAAAGTTGAGTCCAAGAGAGGAAAGGTGAGTCCAAGAGAGGACAGATGAGTCCAAGAGAGGAAAGGTGAGTCCAAGAGAGGAAAGGTGTGTCCAAGAGAGGAAAGGTGAGTCCAAGAGAGGACAGATGAGTCCAAGAGAGGACAGGTGTGTCCAAGAGAGGAAAGGTGTGTCCAAGAGAGGAAAGGTGTGTCCAAGAGAGGAAAGATGTGTCCAAGAGAGGACAGGTGAGTCCAAGAGAGGAAAGATGTGTCCAAGAGAGGACAGGTGAGTCCAAGAGAGGACAGGTGTGTCCAAGAGAGGAAAGATGTGTCCAAGAGAGGACAGGTGAGTCCAAGAGAGGACAGGTGAGTCCAAGAGAGGAAAGATGAGTCCAAGAGAGGACAGGTGTGTCCAAGAGAGGAAAGGTGTGTCCAAGAGAGGAAAGATGTGTCCAAGAGAGGACAGGTGAGTCCAAGAGAGGACAGGTGAGTCCAAGAGAGGAAAGGTGAGTCCAAGAGAGGACAGGTGTGTCCAAGAGAGGACAGGTGTGTCCAAGAGAGGACAGGTGTGTCCAAGAGAGGACAGGTGTGTCCAAGAGAGGACAGGTGAGTCCAAGAGAGGACAGGTGTGTCCAAGAGAGGAAAGGTGAGTCCAAGAGAGGACAGGTGTGTCCAAGAGAGGACAGGTGAGTCCAAGAGAGGACAGGTGAGTCCAGGAATGGACAGGTGTGTCCAAATGGTCACAGGTGTGTCAAGGAGAAGACAGGTGAGTCCAAATGAGTGCAGGTGTGTCTAGGAAAAGACAGGTGTGTGCAGGAGAGGACAGGTGTGTCCAAATCAGGACAGGTATGTCAAGGAAAGGACAGGTGGATCCTGGAGATGACAGGTGTGTCCAAATGAGGACAGGTGTGTCCACATGATCACAGGTGTCCAGGTTATGTATGCCTTCAGGTGTTAGGTGTTAACCTTCTCTGCCGCCACATGTCTCGCTCTTGTCCTGCAAACTGAAGGACAAACAGGTTGTAATCAGTATCATCAATTAGCCAATCAATGCTCACAGGTGAACTGTTAGCTGTTTATGTAGCGCTGGGAGGACGCATTGCTGTCCAGGTAAACCAGAAACCAGGACTGTTTGAAGATCTGCTTTATTTTGGATCTGCTTTATATGTTTTGTTTTACTAAAGATGAAAACCAAAACTGTAAGATAAACCAAGCTAATCAACAAAAAGAGAAGAACACTCAGCTGGCATGAGAAACTAGTCTCTATAAGGAGCTAATCTCAACAAGGGTCCTCTGTTGGTGTTGATCCATCTTTGATCCGGTGCAGGTCCCTGGCCCCAGCCAGCCTGGGTCTAGTAGGGAGTGTTTGACTCTAATGGTTTGGTTTAAGACCTTCCCACTAGTGGCCCTCTAAAGGTCACTCTGTAAGGTTCTGCTAGAACCCATGCTGCTCCGTTCTGATGGCAGGTCAACAGCCCCAGATAACCCGGTCCAGCCTGAATGTCCTCCATGGTGCTGAGAAGATGCTGGGAGACGGAGAATCTTCTGGATAGAGAACATACCTCCCTGGTGGAGCTTCAGGGTCCCAGAGATATTTTCTCTATTAATCTCTGATTGAAATATTTTTAGAGAAGAAGAAGACTGGCCTGTTCTCCATCTGGGTCCATTCAAGGTTCTGTTGGGACAACGCTAACTGGGTCGATTCTAACCTCCACAGCAGAATGGGGGGTTCTCAATCGCTTCTGTTCAAGAAACATTCTGGGTCAGTTTAACTAAGTGTTTGAAAGATCAGAACCAGAACTGGTCCTATGCAGAGGCCAAGCCACTAGGTGAAGACCTGGTTTCCAGATCTGCAGCCACGACTCACAAACAGAACCAACACCAGAACCAGACCTGGGCTGTGTGTGTGTTACCATTATTACTGGCAAAGTGAGGACCTTTCCTGGTCCTCTATGCTTTAGGTTAGAGGTTCAGGAATAGTTTGGATCAGGTTTTAGTTGAGGAACCGGTTGTACCGGCGATGGTTTGGATCGGGCCACAGGATGGATTACAACTGGAAGGAAGGTTCTCAGAGTGTATGGTGATATGAGCAGGTGTGTCCTTACCCTGCGGGGAGAAGATGGTGGTGAAGACCTGGAGCTGCTCGTCTCGGTGGCTGTAGATCTGCTGCATGGTGTGAGCTGCCTCTCTCTGAGGGAGCCTTTAAATACCTGCACTGGTAATCCCTCACACACACACACACACACACACACACACACACACACACACACACACACACACACACACACACACACACTAAAGGTCCCATGGGTCAGCTGGACCTGAAGATCAGCAGACGAGCTCTGAGACAGTTTTCATGTCAGAGATACTGAAAAGCATGATGAAAAAGGGGTCCCTATGTCCTCCAGCAGTCTAAGCCTATAGCAGCAGAACTATAGAGATAGATCAGGATAACCTGAGCCACTCTAACTAGAAGCTTTATCAAAAAGGAAAGTTTTAAGCCTAGCCTTAAAAGTAGACAGGGTGTCTGCCTCACGGACTAAAACTGGTAGTTGGTTCCACAGGAGAGGAGCCTGAGAACTAAAAGATCTGCCTCCCATTCTACTTTTAGAAATTCTAGGAACCACTAGTAAACCTGCAGATTGAGAGCAGATTGGACTTCCTGATAGTAAAGAATTACAATAGTCCAGCCTTGAAGTAACAAATGCATTTTTGCAATATTCCTCAGATGAAAGAAGGAAATTCTAGAAACCTCTTTGATCTGGGATTTAAATGACAGGTCCTGATCAAAAATAACACCAAGATTTTTTACTTTATTATCTGAAATCAGTTTAATCCCATCCAAATGAAATGACTGACTAATCAGCTTCTTTCTGACAGTAACCTGGACCCCACTTGGCCTCGTTTGAACCTCTGCAGGTTCTGTGTTGGACTCCCAGCAGAACCGGGTCGGGGTGTTCAGTGTGTTGGTTCTGGTCCGCTTCCAGCGCTCCATCCCAGCAGAATCAGATGAGCTCTGTGCTGCGTTCAGGGTCACTAAGACCAGGTTTATATAACCTGGATCTGTTCCTGGATGAGATTAGCATGGATTAAACATTCCTAGAACACCCCGCTCTGCCAGGGACCGGGCCAAAAACAACCTGTCACTGGTCCAGAGGGCCTCAGAACCAGCAGAGGGCTTATTGACATTAATTACTTTTTATTAGGACTTAATAACCTGTTTATTGAAGCTGTGGTATCTGATGGTTGCTTCTTTACGTCTGTAAACTTCCAGCTGCTGCAGAACATCTGACTTTATTCATGACCTAACCCTTCTGATCCAAACCCACTGCAGTTCATCTAGAACCTGCTGGACCAAAGACCTCCACCTGGATGGAGGACTTCAGCTACCGGCCCTGCTGCTGACGCTATAGCTCCCCCTACAGGAGGGTAGCAGTAACTGGTCTGGAACCATCGGGACCGAGTCCCTTGGCAGTGTTCTACCCGCTGCTCTTCTCTCTGTATGTCCAGGTACCGGTCCAATAGGCTATCAAGTCCAGTTTTAATATTGATGCCAGACAGGAAGTGGATCCTGGAACAGAAATAACTGAATAAACAAATTTAAACAATATATGTAAACATTTATTTCAAGGAAAATGTGCGTCACAGCCATAGAGGTCAGTGGTCAGAGCCTTCAACACGTCTCAGCGTGCCGCGGTGTCAGGCAAAGAAAGCAGCGCCGTGTCTCAGGCCATGGATCCCAAAGGGAAAAAAGGAAGATATGATGAGAACAGAGGATTCAGAGAAGAATGGAGCAAATAATTTGCTTTCATTGTCAATGAGGAAGGATTGCCCGCATGTTTGCTTTGGAATGAGAATTTGTCAGTTAATAAAAATAATAATTTGGAAAGGCATTTCCAGGGAAGTCTAAATCTGCAGCCCACAACCAAGCTGGGAGGGACAGAAAGTGTGATGCAGAACTTCTGGATTAATTAGAGGAGAGCAAAGATAGATTTATGAAAAGGATTGAATCTCTAAACTCCACTACTGCTGCTAGTTTAGTTGAAGCAGGAAAACAAGAACAAACATGTAGCGCTCTGATGGAGGGATTTGATTTTAGCTCTTCCCAACAGAAACACATCCACCATAGAAAGAATCCTTTATTGTTCCTATGTCATTTAAATCCCGTCTGCAGCAGCCAGGGCAACGGTTAGTCCGTCTGCAGCAGCCAGGGCAACGGTTAGTCCGTCTGCAGCAGCCAGGGCAACGGTTAGTCCGTCAGCAGCAGCCAGGGCAACGGTTAGTCCGTCAGCAGCAGCCAGGGCAACGGTTGTCCCTTCTGCAGCAGCCAGGGCAACGGTTAGTCCGTCTGCAGCAGCCAGGGCAACGGTTAGTCCGTCAGCAGCAGCCAGGGCAACGGTTAGTCCGTCTGCAGCAGCCAGGGCAACGGTTAGTCCGTCTGCAGCAGCCAGGGCAACGGTTAGTCCATCTGCAGCAGCCAGGGCAACGGTTAGTCCTTCTGCAGCAGCCAGGGCAACGGTTAGCCCGTCTGCAGCAGCCAGGGCAACGGTTAGTCCTTCTGCAGCAGCCAGGGCGACGGTTAGCCCGTCTGCAGCAGCCAGGGCAACGGTTAGTCTGTCTGCAGCAGCCAGGGCAACGGTTAGTCCGTCTGCAGCAGCCAGGGCATCGGTTAGTCCGTCTGCAGCAGCCAGGGCATCGGTTAGTCCGTCTGCAGCAGCCAGGGCATCGGTTAGTCCGTCTGCAGCAGCCAGGGCAACGGTTACTCCGTCTGCAGCAGCCAGGGCATCGGTTAGTCCGTCTGCAGCAGCCAGGGCAACGGTTAGTCCGTCTGCAGCAGCCAGGGCATCGGTTAGTCCGTCTGCAGCAGCCAGGGCATCGGTTAGTCCGTCTGCAGCAGCCAGGGCATCGGTTAGTCCGTCTGCAGCAGCCATGGCAACGGTTAGTCCGTCTGCAGCAGCCAGGGCAACGGTTAGTCCGTCTGCAGCAGCCAGGGCAACGGTTAGTCCGTCCGCAGCAGCCAGGGCAACGGTTAGTCCGTCTGCAGCAGCCAGGGCAACGGTTAGTCCGTCTGCAGCAGGCAGGGCAACGGTTAGTCTGTCTGCAGCAGCCAGGGCAACGGTTAGTCCGTCTGCAGCAGCCAGGGCAACGGTTAGTCCGTCTGCAGCAGGCAGGGCAACGGTTAGTCTGTCTGCAGCAGCCAGGGCAACGGTTAGTCCTTCTGCAGCAGCCAGGGCAACGGTTAGTCCGTCTGCAGCAGGCAGGGCAACGGTTAGTCCGTCTGCAGCAGCCAGGGCGACGGTTAGTCCGTCTGCAGCAGCCAGACGGACTAACAGGTGTGTCTTCTTCATGACACACCTGTGACCAGGTTAAAATCCTGTTTTATCTCTGTTTCCGATCTGCACCGGAAATGGGATCCTACGCTACTTCGTGGAGCTAACTTTTTCGGCTTTAAATTTAAACATAAATCTAGTCTTTTTGAGTTTAATGTTTTCTTTTCGTGTTAATATTATGCTATATAGTGCACAATGTAAAGAAATAAACAAGTAAAATGCAGACAAACATGGTTTAATCAGATTTAGCGGGATTGCTCTAAGTACGTCCCATGACGATGTCAGAGAAGCAGTTTAAAGCTACAGTGTGTAATTTTTAGCGACATCTAACGGTCAGACTGCAGACCGCAGCAACATGAACATCTCCCCCCCACCGCTTCTCCCCCCCAACAGTACGGCGAGCGTTACGGGACAAAATGTCTTCCACGACGTCCGCATCACCTACCTTCTCAAGTGATGAGGTTTGTTTACATAGATAATTTTACAGATAGTATTTCATTAGTCTGTGTAGGGTATAGATTTCATGTAGACTTAAGATAATAAATATACCCGTTATTTTTTCTACATCGTTGTGATGTTTTGGTGAGCTGCTTTGCACGGTGATATAAACAGACGAAGTAATTGTAGTCATTAGAGTAACAGCGAGATTGTGTTCGCTGGAAGAATATATATTCCCCGTTTACAGAGTCCAAGTCATTTTGGTGGCACGGGGGTTACAGGGAGAGGAAGAGGGAGAGGAAGAGGGCAGAGAGGCCGGGGTGGGCGTGCAGCTAGGGCCAGGCGAGGGAGAGGTGCCAGCGGGGTGACTAGAGCAGAGGAGGAAAGGCTTGAAGATCTCCAAAGGAGCCGTAGAGAAGTAACCGAGGTATATATCCAGAAAATTATTTTACAGAAAATTACTGAATCATTACCTTTGAAACGTCAGGGACGTTGCTGAATAAGTATACTGGAGAGTAACAGCATCATCACGCAGCATGTTATTGTAATGGGCGATCTCGCAATCGCTACTTTGTTGGCTCTGCGCTGCCGTAGCGCTAAGATGTCTGCCTCCATGGCTGTGAGACCCGCTCCTATGTAATTATAAATAACGAATTCTAAGGCAACGCAAATATGAAGGTTAAGAGGCTGAGCTCGTAGATGATGATAAATAACATAGTTATGTATAATATATTAAATTTCTGACTGTATATCCCTGTAATTATTACACACTGTAGCTTTAAAGGAGAAAATGAGAAAAGCATCAAAATTGTCTCAGAAAGTAAAAACATTTTTTTAAAAGGTGTGTTTTAGCATTCTTCAGTGGGTCGAGGATAGAAATAAGTAATTTTAGAACCATAATGACATTATTTGTCTGCTCCAATGCATGCTGGGTAAATAGGGAGGGGCAGGAACATCCGGAGACTTTGTCCATTCTCAGTCTGCTGTTCTAGTGAACTGGAACAGTACTAGGGCTGAGGATGATGACGTTTCACCAGGACACGAGAACGCACAAGTACACATAGTGAGAAACAGACAGAAATGTAATGAAGTTCAGTGAAATCCTTTTATTTTGAATGTTTAACAAAACTTTATTAGCAAACGTTTAGATGATCAAACATCAAGAATCTAGAGTCATTTATGTGGCAAAGCTGATAATCAGAGCAGAAATTAAAAGCTAAGAAATTTAGAGCGCCCCTCTGGTAGGACGCTAAAATGGCGGCAGCAGGAGGCTGCGGTCCATCAGAACCTGCTGCCCATCTGGTCCATCTCAGTCTGAACCCTCTAATTTCTCTCCCATTTGATTTCATTTACTGCTCCTCGCCTCCCCCCCCATCACACCCAGAGATGATCCAGCAAAGCTTGAAATGTTGGTTAATCAACAACTAAATCTACCGATTAAATATGAGAATCACTGAAAGGCCTGAAGCATCAGAGCCAGAATCTTTCCTTCTGAAGCTCTGATCTCAGATCAGAGGAACCGTCGCCATCAGGTTCACCCTGACAGCAGCTCCCCCTGGTGGCTGTAGTCAGTAGAGCTTCAGGGAGGATTCAAACAGCTGGCTCAGGTCCTCCTCGGTGTGCGCCCGCGGAGACAGCTTGGTGACCCGCTCCTGAAGAGGAGAAGAAGAAAGCAGGTCATCGGGGGATCATGGAGTCCAGACGCTGCAGCCAGGAGCTCACCTGAGGGAGGGTTCCCTTCACCAGAGCCGGGATGTCGTCTCGGCTGTAGCCCACGGCCATCAGTCCGTCCTCCACCTGCAGGTCGGACAGGAACTGCCGCAGCGTGTCGGCCAGAACCTCCCCGGCATCCTCACGCTTCACCCGCCGCACGTCTGCACCTGAAAGATCCACGACAGGCCGAGTTCACCTGGAGGCTAGCGAACGCACTGCGCCGCGGCGGCTAACCTACCCAGGATCTCTGCAGCCTCCAGGTGGCGCTCCGGGCACATTGGTGCAGTGAAGCTGAAGACGGCCGGCGAGGTCAGGACCACGGAAAGGCCGTGGGGCTGCAGGGGCACAAAGTTCACCTGATTTACCCAAAGACCCGCTGAGAGCGTCCGGGTTCTGTGTCCGTTTCATGTCTCACCACCAGGGGGTGCTCCACGCTGTAGCCCCTCGCTGCGTGGCTTTTCACGTTTCCAGCGATCGGGTACGACATCCCATGACTGAAGAGAGAAACAGACGGTTTGTCTTTCAGAACCAGCCTCTGGCTGTAAAACCCCGAACCGACCCAGGAACTCACCACAGATGGACTCCGGCGTTCCCAAAGCCGATCCCTGCAAACACGCTAGCCAGGTGCATGCTGGACCGGGCCTCAAGGTCCTCCGGGTCCCGCACAGCCCTCAGAACAGAAAAAACATCTTCAGGTTCCCGACTCAGGCAGGGCCTTGGACTGGATCTGACCCCTAATGCCGGTTCTGACCCCTAATGCCGGTTCTGACCCCTAATGATGGTTCTGACCCCTAACGCTCTTTGGTTTGTCTTTGGGTCTGACCGCACGCCCCGACCTCTGACCCCTCCATCACTATAGAGTGCACTTTATAGTGAACTCATTTAACTGACCGTTCAGAGATGATCACTACTGCGGATCTTCCTCCTGCTCCTTTCACGGCTGTCATGTTTGTTTTCTCTTCCTACCTTCCGGTGAATATGTCCTTCTCTACGCTCATTCATTTTTGAGGACATATTCGCTGTTTTACCGACAGGCTGTTTGTTTCCACTCCCCCACCAGCTTTCTGTCACGCTTCAACATCATAGTCAGTGGCTCTCTTTGGTCGGAGCGTTGGCCAATAGGCACAGTCATGGTTTGATAAACAACGGGTTGTTCTCATCAACAATCTTCCGACCCTTCATTAATCGGGGCCAGACTAAATTACACATTTAATCTCACATTTAGTCTGGATTATCAGGCCATCTTCCTGCTCAGGTTTCAACGAAAACCCCAAAACTGATTCCAAAGCTGAGTCAAACCAGAACTGTTCAATAGTTGTTGCCATCTTCCTTGTTGTGTTTTCTCCAGCGTTGCACAGCTTTGACGTCATGCCCTCAAAACCCCACCCACTTTGCATCCAGAAATTCAAACCACATCTCTGCGTTGTGATTGGCCGGCCAGTTCTAGGGCCTCGGGCATTGATCAAGGCTAGACCACTGCAGGCTGGTGGGTGGGGCTAGTTTACTGGGCTATGTCGGGCGTATCGCTCTGCTAGCGTTACCTGCTCTTTAGGAAGCTGGTGAACGTACCTCTTCATGAACTTGGCCACCACGTTCAGGGCATGGCGCGACCACACGTCACTGATGGGGTTGCTGCCCTGGTAAGCGGGACGGAGGATGGGGTCGGTGGGACAGGGCGCCCTCTGGTGGTAGGGTAAGGCGGTGTAGGACTCCAGGGCGTGACTATTAGAAGCAGAGGAAGGGGGGCCTGTCAGCGCCTGACAACAGCAGCGACCAGTAAAGAAACTTGTCAGACGCACCACAACACGTCGAAGCCGCTGTTGGCGGCGACCCGTTCAGGCATGCTCAGGGTGTGCAGGGGGTCCACGATGCCCAGCGTGGGTCTGATGGCTCTGCTAGCAATACCTGGACAGAAACAGCCAATAGAATCTCAGTGTGACATCACAGCATCCTTGGTCTCAGTCCGGCTAAAGAGCCTCCACAGACGGTTCTGGTTCATGTGGTCCATTTGGGTCAGCAGCAGCCGACATTCTTAGACCTGCATCCTCCAGACTAGTAGCTGACTCCTCTTCCTCTGCTGTGGCCGTAACAACCGGGACAACCTCCTCTTCCTCACCTTCCTCTGCTGCGGCCGTAACAACCGGGACAACCTCCTCTTCCTCACCTTCCTCCGCTGCGGCCGTAACAACCGGGACAACCTCCTCTTCCTCACCTTCCTCCGCTGCGGCCGTAACAACCGGGACATCCTCCTCTTCCTCACCTTCCTCCGCTGTGGCCGTAACAACCGGGACAACCTCCTCTTCCTCACCTTCCTCTGCTGCGGCCGTAACAACCGGGACAACCTCCTCTTCCTCACCTTCCTCCGCTGCGGCCGTAACAACCGGGACAACCTCCTCTTCCTCACCTTCCTCTGCTGCGGCCCTAACAACCGGGACAACCTCCTCTTCCTCGACCTTCCTCTGCTGCGGCCCTAAAAACCAGGACAACCGCCTCTTCCTCACCTTCCTCTGCTGCGGCTGTAACAACCAGGACAACCTCCTCTTCCTCACCTTCCTCTGCTGCAGCCGTAACAACCGGGACAACCTCCTCTTCCTCACCTTCCTCTGCTGCAGCCGTAACAACCGGGACAACCTTCTCTTCCTCACCTTCCTCCGCTGCGGCCGTAACAACCGGGACATCCTCCTCTTCCTCACCTTCCTCCGCTGTGGCCGTAACAACCGGGACAACCTCCTCTTCCTCACCTTCCTCCGCTGCAGCCGTAACAACCGGGACAACCTCCTCTTCCTCACCTTCCTCTGCTGCAGCCGTAACAACCGGGACAACCTCCTCTTCCTCACCTTCCTCCGCTGCGGCCGTAACAACCGGGACAACCTCCTCTTCCTCACCTTCCTCCGCTGCAGGCCGTAACAACCGGGACAACCTCCTCTTCCTCACCTTCCTCCGCTGCGGCCGTAACAACCGGGACAACCTCCTCTTTCTCACCTTCCTCCGCTGCGGCCGTAACAACCGGGACAACCTCCTCTTCCTCACCTTCCTCCGCTGCGGCCGTAACAACCGGGACAACCTCCTCTTCCTCACCTTCCTCCGCTGCGGCCGTAACAACCGGGACAACCTCCTCTTTCTCACCTTCCTCTGCTGCGGCTGTAACAACCGGGACAACCTCCTCTTCCTCACCTTCCTCTGCTGCGGCTGTAACAACCGGGACAACCTCCTCTTCCTCTGCTGCGGCCGTAACAACCGGGACAACCTCCTCTTTCTCACCTTCCTCTGCTGCGGCCGTAACAACCGGGACAACCTCCTCTTCCTCACCTTCCTCTGCTGCGGCTGTAACAACCGGGACAACCTCCTCTTCCTCTGCTGCGGCCGTAACAACCGGGACAACCTCCTCTTCCTCACCTTCCTCCGCTGCGGCCGTAAAAACCGGGACAACCTCCTCTTCCTCACCTTCCTCCGCTGCGGCCGTAACAACCGGGACAACTTCCTCTTCCTCACCTTCCTCTGCTGCGGCCGTAACAACCGGGACAACCTCCTCTTCCTCACCTTCCTCCCCTGCGGCCGTAACAACCGGGACAACCTCCTCTTCCTCACCTTCCTCCGCTGCAGCCGTAACAACCGGGACAACCTCCTCTTCCTCACCTTCCTCCGCTACGGCCGTAACAACCGGGACAACCTCCTCTTCCTCACCTTCCTCCGCTGCGGCCGTAACAACCGGGACAACCTCCTCTTCCTCACCTTCCTCCGCTGCGGCCGTAACAACCGGGACAACCTCCTCTTCCTCACCTTCCTCTGCTGCGGCCGTAACAACCGGGACAACCTCCTCTTCCTCACCTTCCTCCGCTGCGGCCGTAACAACCGGGACAACCTCCTCTTCCTCACCTTCCTCCGCTGCGGCCGTAACAACCGGGACAACCTCCTCTTCCTCACCTTCCTCCGCTGAGGCCGTAACAACCGGGACAACCTCCTCTTCCTCACCTTCCTCCGCTGCGGCCGTAACAACCGGGACAACCTCCTCTTCCTCCCCTTCCTCCGCTGCGGCCGTAACAACCGGGACAACCTCCTCTTCCTCCCCTTCCTCTGCTGCGGCCGTAACAACCGGGACAACCTCCTCTTCCTCACCTTCCTCCGCTGCGGCCGTAACAACCGGGACCACCTCCTCTTCCTCCCCTTCCTCTGCTGCAGCCGTAACAACCGGGACAACCTCCTCTTCCTCACCTTCCTCTGCTGCGGCCGTAACAACCGGGACAACCTCCTCTTCCTCACCTTCCTCCGCTGCGGCCGTAACAACCGGGACAACCTCCTCTTCCTCACCTTCCTCTGCTGCGGCCGTAACAACTGGGACAACCTCCTCTTCCTCACCTTCCTCTGCTGCGGCCGTAACAACCGGGACAACTTCCTCTTCCTCACCTTCCTCCGCTGCGGCCGTAAAAACCGGGACAACCTCCTCTTCCTCACCTTCCTCCGCTGCGGCCGTAACAACCGGGACCACCTCCTCTTCCTCCCCTTTCCTCTGCTGCAGCCGTAACAACCGGGACAACCTCCTCTTCCTCACCTTCCTCTGCTGCGGCCGTAACAACCGGGACAACCTCCTCTTCCTCACCTTCCTCCGCTGCGGCCGTAACAACCGGGACAACCTCCTCTTCCTCACCTTCCTCTGCTGCGGCCGTAACAACTGGGACAACCTCCTCTTCCTCACCTTCCTCTGCTGCGGCCGTAACAACCGGGACAACTTCCTCTTCCTCACCTTCCTCCGCTGCGGCCGTAAAAACCGGGACAACCTCCTCTTCCTCACCTTCCTCCGCTGCGGCCGTAACAACCGGGACAACCTCCTCTTCCTCACCTTCCTCTGCTGCGGCTGTAACAACCGGGACAACCTCCTCTTCCTCTGCTGCGGCCGTAACAACCGGGACAACCTCCTCTTCCTCACCTTCCTCCGCTGCGGCCGTAAAAACCGGGACAACCTCCTCTTCCTCACCTTCCTCCGCTGCGGCCGTAACAACCGGGACAACCTCCTCTTCCTCCGCTGCGGCCGTAACAACCGGGACAACCTCCTCTTCCTCACCTTCCTCCGCTGCCGCCGTAACAACCGGGACAACCTCCTCTTCCTCACCTTCCTCCGCTGCGGCCGTAACAACCGGGACAACCTCCTCTTCCTCACCTTCCTCCGCTGCAGCCGTAACAACCGGGACAACCTCCTCTTCCTCACCTTCCTCCGCTGCAGCCGTAACAACCGGGACAACCTCCTCTTCCTCACCTTCCTCCGCTGTGGCCGTAACAACCGGGACAACCTCCTCTTCCTCACCTTCCTCCGCTGCGGCCGTAACAACCGGGACAACCTCCTCTTCCTCACCTTCCTCCGCTGCGGCCGTAACAACCGGGACAACCTCCTCTTCCTCACCTTCCTCCGCTGCGGCCGAAAAACCGGGACAACCTCCTTTTCCCTCCCCTTCCTCCGCTCGGCCGAAACAAGGGGACAACCTCCTCTTCCTCCCCTTTTCCTCCCGCGGCCCGAACAACCGGGACAACCTCCTCTTCCTCCCCTTCCTCCGTGCAGCCGTAAAAACCCGGGGAAAACCCTTTCTCTTTTCACCTTTCCTCCGCGCGGCCCCGTAAAAACCGGGACAACCTTCTTTTTTCCCCCACCTTCCTCCGCTCGGCCCGTAAAAACCCGGGACAACCTCCTCTTCCCCGTGCGGGCCGTAAAAACCCGGAAAAACCCCTCTTCCTCCCTTCCCCCGCTGCAGCCGAAAAACCCGGGACAACCCCCTCTTCCTCCCCTTCCTCCGCTGCGGCCGTAAAACCGGAAAACCCCTCTTCCTCCCCTTTCCCTCCGCTGCGGCCGTAACAACCCGGGACAACCTCCCTTCCTCAGGGGAAGGGAAAGGAAGGATGGGTAGCACTGCTGATGTGGGTTCTAACTTTTTTGTTTTGGGATCTGTTGAGTTTATTTTTAGTTTATTATTTCATTTTAAATTTTCTTCCTCATTTAGCGTTTTTTTATTAATATTCATGCGGGGGGGGTTTGGGGGGGTTTCTGTGTGGGGGCTGTGGGGGGGGCGGATGCATTCTTCACTATAGGGAAGGTGAAGGGAGGGGGAGCAGAGAGCTTCAAAGGGAAGCGCGGCTCCTCTCCCCGGGTTTTTACCCTTCAGCGGCTCGTAGTAAAATGGCCCCCCCAGGGGTTCGCCCCCGTGCCGCTTTTTGTGGGAAATAAAGGGAAAAAAACCCCAAAAACCATGAGCAGGCCTGGAACGAGGCAGCAGGACTCTAAGGTGACAAGATGACCTGCGATCAGCGGCTTCAGAGCTTTGGTCACCGGTCGGCCTTTTCCGATCGGAGCATTGACGAAGTCCAAGAAGTCAGCTTCAGGATGACAGGAATACAGGTTGGCAGCCTTACAGGTGTCCATCACCGAGCCGCCGCCCACCGCCACAAACACGTCAAACGAGTCCTTCTTAGCAAAGGAGATGGCCTCCTTGAAACTGGAGGGGAAAAAAATTATAGAGTCACACCTGGAGGCCACCTTAGGCTCCTCCCCCTTATTTCACACCTGGAGGCCACCTTAGGCTTCGCTCCTGACATCAAACCTGGAGTTAGGCTCCTCCCCCTGTCTTACCTGGAGTCTGTAGGCTCTACTCGGATGTTGTCGAAGACTTTGAAGGTGATTCTGTTGGCGGTCAAAGACTCGAGGACGGCCTTCATAGGAGGGAGGCGGGCGAGGTTCTGGTCGGTCATCAGGCACACGTTTTTGGCTCCAAGGTTCCGCAGGTCCTGAAAACAGACCCAGGATCAGCAAACTGGGCTTAATGGGAGACATGGGGGGACCAGGAGTTTTTTTCTAAGAACGACTCCGGGGGGCGGCTGTCACCCTAACATCGAATGCCTTATTGTGAAGGATCATCCCATTGGGTTTTCAGGGGGTATTCAGTCGACGCTAAAACGGCGTCATGCTAACATTGCTATCAAACATGTGGCTAGGAGCTAGCATCAGCAGGTCTGGGTCCAAACCATAAAGAACAGTTTTAATGGGAAACTTTAATCACATTAGTTAGAGCATAGAACCACAACACATAGAGGAGGTCCGGCTCTTCCAAGGATCTAACCCGGCGGTTCTTCTGTAGACCTGCAGCTCATGCTAAACTTTCCAGATTAAAACTAATCCAGTCCAGATTATGATCTGATCTTTGATCCTTTTGTTTTACTTCAGCTTCTAGAATTTGACCATCTTCACTTCTAACATTTTATCTAGAATAACTTTTATTTGAATCTTTTTCCAGGAAATCTTGACTAAAGTGAATAATTTCTTCTAACGCGCCTCCGCGGGCCACTGGTCCCCCCCCTCTGCTGCCGGGGGCCCTCGCTCGAACTGGACCCGTTCCCCGGACCTTTTCTCAGCTGCAGTACTGATGAGAGATGGGGGGTGAAGGCTACCTGCCGATTTTCTTGCTGATCCGGGGCCGTATCGATGTTTGGAACTGGCCCTCTGAGGAAACAAGCAGAGGAAACAGATCCTGGTTCTGGGGGCGGGGCCAGTCAGAGTCCATCAGCGTTACCTAAGGGTTCCGTCTTCCGCCCGGGGCGCGGCCCCCCCCCACACCGGACACAAAAATTTTCCCCGATCAGAACCTGAAATTCTGTGGCAGGGCCAGGGCCCCCACCTTCTGAATGATCCTTCCACTGCAACCAGCTGCTTCTGAACTGGTTCTGGTGAAGCTGTGGGCCGAGCATCAGCCTACCTTGGTGGAAAGTGTTGGAGTGGGCGGGGCATCTGCACCTGTAGAAACACGGAGCATGCTCAGTAGCTGCAGGTTCTGGTTCTGCCCAAAACCCCAAACATTCACCACACCATGAGAATCAGAACCCATCAACCCAACCCAGCTGTAGGTCCAGAACCTCCCACTGGTAGAGATGGCCCTGTTCTGGAACGGTTCTGGACCGGTTCTGATAAGAACAGCTACTCTAGTGTCTCTGGAAGCAAACATTAAAGCTTTATTGACAAACCAAGGCTGGACTATTGTAATTCTTTACTATCAGGAAGTCCACAAACTGTAGTTAAAAGCCTTCAGCTGATCCAAAATGCTGCAGCCAGAGTTCTGATGGAAATGAAAAAGAGAGATCATATCTCTCCTATCCTGGCTTCTCTTCATTGGCTTCCTGTTAAATCCAGAATAGAATTTAAAATCCTCCTTCTCACATATAAAGCCTTAAATGGCCAAGCTCCATCTGATATCAGAGATCTGATTGACTACAGGACTACAGACCGGTAGCACTGGTGTCCCATATCATGAAGACCTTTGAGAGGCTAGTCCTGCATCAGCTAAGGCCCATGGTCAGGCCCTTCACTGATCCACTACAGTTCGCCTACCAGCCCCGCCTGGGAGTTGAGGACAGCATAATCTTCCTGCTGAACAGAGTCTACAATCACCTGGACAAGCCGGCGAGCACAGTGAGAATCATGTTCTTTGATTTCTTCAACACCATCCGCCCGGCTCTACTAGGTGAGAAGATGACTGCGATGCAGGTGGAGGCCCCCATCGTGTCCTGGATTGTTGATTACCTGACGGGCAGACCACAGTATGTACGCCTACAGAACTGTGTGTCTGACAGGGTGGTCAGCAACACTGGGGCCCCCCAGGGGACTGTCCTCTCCCCCTTCCTCTTCACCCTTTTCACCTCGGACTTCAGCTATTGCTCTGAGTCCTGCCACCTTCAGAAGTTTTCTGATGACTCAGCAATTGTTGGATGCATTGAAAAGGGTGAGGAGAGTGAATACAGGACTGTGGTGGGCAACTTTGTCACTTGGAGTGAGCTGAACCACCTGCAGCTCAATGTGACAAAGACTAAGGAGCTCAAAGTGGATCTGAGGAGGACAAAAACACCTGTGACCCCTGTTTCCATCCAGGGGGTTCCTGTTGACACTGTGGAGGAGTATAAGTACCTGGGAGTGTACTTTAACAATAAGTTGGACTGGACTAGAAATACTGAGGCGGTCTACAAAAAGGGCCAAAGCCGACTATTCTTCCTGAGGGAGGAGGCTGAAGTCCTTTAACATCTGTGGGACCATGCTGAGGATGTTTTATGAGTCTGTTGTTGCTAGCACGCTCTTCTTTGCTGTCACATGCTGGGGCAGTGGGCTGAGGGTTGCTGACAACAACAGACTGAACAAACTGATCAGGAGGGCCGGTGATGTTGTGGAGGAGCAGCTGGACACCCTGACCACCGTGGCAGAGAGGAGGATGCTGTCCAGGTTTCAGTCTATCTTAGACAATGACTCACATCCTCTCCACGACACACTGGTCCAACAGACGAGCTCCTTCAGCAGAAGACTCCTCCTACCCAGATGCACCACAGAGCGCCACAGGAAATCATTCCTACCTGTGGTCATCAACCTATATAACGCCTCCCTCAAGTGATTCAGCCCCCCCCCCGTAATTGACATTTATGCACTATTTTTGCACGCCACGTATCACTTTACTTGGACTTTTCACTCTATTTGGATTTAGGTTTTACATATACATAGATATACGTAGCCTACAGATATATATATAGAAGAGCTATATGTGTATATATTTTATCTCTTTTATTCTTATTTTTTATCTTTATTATATTGTATAGTTGGATGTGTGTATATATCATGTAAAACTGTAACTAGAGCATGTAACAAAAGTAATTTCCCTCTGGGATTATTGAAGTATTTCTGATTCTGTTCCTTATGTTCCTAACAGAGCACTTCGCTCTCCATCTGCAGGTTTACTAGTGGTTCCTAGAATTTCTAAAAGTAGAATGGGAGGCAGATCTTTTAGTTCTCAGGCTCCTCTCCTGTGGAACCAACTACCAGTTTTAGTCCGTGAGGCAGACACCCTGTCTACTTTTAAGGCTAGGCTTAAAACTTTCCTTTTTGATAAAGCTTCTAGTTAGAGTGGCTCAGGTTATCCTGAGCTATCTCTATAGTTCTGCTGCTATAGGCTTAGACTGCTGGAGGACATAGGGACCCCTTTTTCATCATTCTGCTTCATTCTATCTCTATTCTCCCACTCTGCAGAATCTGTTAGTTCAATCTCTAACGTTCTGCTCTCTCTGCTTTTTCTCATAGTAGCTTCATCTGGTCTGTTCCTGTTTGGCTGTGACTCCATCCTGGAGAGAAATATCAGCTGTGCTGCTGCCATCAACACCTTTGTTTATAGATGTTGGAGCTTGGCCTGTTTTCCAGTGTAGTCCTGTTTCTCTGACTGTGACTAACTGGATGTGCTCTCTTCATCCTCTGACATGGGAGCTGGCTCGGAGCTCGTCTGCCTGGCTGTGTGTTTCCTGGACGGGGCCGCCTGTGGAGCTGGTTGACAGTTGCCTTTTGTATCTATGCTTCTTTTTCTATGTCTGCTCTGTCTCCTTGAACCCCAGTGGGCCTCAGCAGATGGCCGCTCACACTGAGCCTGGTTCTGCTGGAGGTTTCTTCCTGTTCAAAGGGAGTTTTTCCTCTCCACTGTCGCTACAAGCATGCTTAGTGTGAGGGATTGCTGAAGAGTCAATGAGTCGATGCAATCAGATGGTTTTCCTTAGATAGAAAACTTTGAATCAATCTGACTGGATGATCTGGTGAACTGGAAAGTGACCTGAGATGACATGATGTGAATTGGAGCTATATAAATAAACTGAATAGAATTGAACGACCAGCAGACATGGCAGCTGAGGAAGTGATGGAAGGACTCTATGCTTTTTATAACCTTTTTATTAATTTATTATTTTTTGATCACCCAGATAGATTTAAACATCTTTTTCTTAAAAATGTATTTTCTAATTATTTGAGTTTTAATAACTGATTTATTTTCTAATGTGTTCCTGTACTATTTCTTATTTTAATCACTTTGTTGTTGTTTTAATTCCAGTTTTTATTTCTTTATGTTCTTAATGGTTCTCCCGTCAGAACCAGAACATCTCCGACTCTATCAGCTGATTGGTTGCTCTCTGTCTGACGTTCAACCGTGCGCGCTCCCGTAACGTCCTCGCCTCCGTAGGGTTGGCAGCGGTCCAAGTCCTTTCCTGACCTGTTGGACCGGAGCTTTGGTTCCGAATAAAGCAGCAACGAAAACTTTACCTTAAAAATCAGCAAACAACCAACAAACCTTCCAGAAAAACAGAACCATGAACCCCAGAACCATCCAAAATCATTCCGAACCATCCAGAATCATTCAGAACCATCCAAAATCATTCCGAACCATCCAGAATCATTCAGAACCATCCAAAATCATTCCGAACCATCCAGAACCATTCAGAACCATCCAAAATCATTCCGAACCATCCAGAACCATCCAGAATCATTCCGAACCATCCAGAATCATTCCGAACCGCCGCCTTCCAGAACCTTCTGAGTCCCACCGAACCGTTGCTGAACCGAGGCTGACTTACACTGCGCGCTCCAACTGTCTGAGCAGATGAACGATCCTGTCTCGGCCCGCCATGTCGTCCGAACTTTCCTGGGGTCCAAAGAGCAGCAGGTGTTGTGCCGAGAAATTTCTCCCCTGCCGCGGGAGCGCGCATCGCCCTGAACTCTCACCCATTGATCAGAAAACAGATAGAAATATGGAGGAAAAGGGAACTTTTAAACATATTCTTAATGTTTTCCTATTTCTGATAAAATGGAGAGTTTTGGTCACAGATAAATTCTAATAAAAATGTTTTTTACTTGCATGGAGACACCATGAGCTCCAGTCAGCATCTATGAATCTATTCTCTGCTCAGTGGAGGATTTTACTATCAGATCCATTCTAGATCATTTCTCACATTTTACTTCTAAAAACTTCTGGAACCTGAAGAACACCCCCCCCCCCACTACGTTAGAGCCTTTGCAGCAAGGCTGTAACTTAGTGAGGGGAGTAGTGTAGGCGCTTTAAGGGTGGGGGCGCTCTGAGGATGGGGGCACTGTATGGGTGGAGGAGCTCTGAGGGTGGAGGCGCTCTGAGGGTGGAGGCGCTCTGAGGGTGGGGGTGCTATAAGGGTGGAGGCGCTCTGAGGGTGGAGGCACTCTGAGGGTGGGGGTGCTCTGAGGGTGGGGGTGCTCTGAGGGTGGGGGTGCTATAAGGGTGGAGGCGCTCTGAGGGTGGAGGCACTCTGAGGGTGGGGGTGCTCTGAGGGTGGGGGTGCTATAAGGGTGGGGGCGCTCTGAGGGTGGAGGCACTCTGAGGGTGGGGGTGCAATAAGGGTGGTGGCACTCTGAGAGGGGACGCGCTTTGAGGGTGGGGGTGCTTTAAGGGTGGAGGCGCTCTGAGGGTGGAGGCGCTCTGAGGGTGGGGGCACTGTATGGGTGGAGGAGCTCTGAGGGTGGAGGCACTCTGAGGGTGGAGGTGCTCTAAGGGTGGAGGCGCTCTGAGGGTGGAGGCACTCTAAGGGTGGAGGCGCTCTGAGGGTGGGGGTGCTATAAGGGTGGAGGCGCTCTGAGGGTGGAGGCACTCTGAGGGTGGGGGTGCAATAAGGGTGGTGGCACTCTGAGAGGGGACGCGCTTTGAGGGTGGGGGTGCTTTAAGGGTGGAGGCACTCTGAGGGTGGGGGTGCTATAACGGTGGAGGCGCTCTGAGGGTGGAGGCACTCTGAGGGTGGGGGGTGCTATAACGGTGGAGGCACTCTGAGGGTGGAGGCGCTCTGAGGGTTGGGGTGCTATAAGGGTGGAGGTGCTCTGAGGGTGGAGGCACTCTGAGGGTGGGGGTGCTATAAGGGTGGTGGCACTCTGAGAGGGGACGCGCTCTGAGGGTGGGGGTGCTATAACGGTGGAGGCGCTCTGAGGGTGGGGGTGCTATAAGGGTAGAGGCACTCAAAGGGTGGGGGTGCTATAAGGGTGGAGGCGCTCTGAGGGTGGAGGTGCTATAAGGGTGGAGGCGCTCTGAGGGGGAGCGCACTCTGAGGGTGGGGGTGCTATAAGGGTAGAGGCACTCTGAGGGTCGGGGTGCTATAAGGGTGGAGACGCTCTGAGGGTGGGGGTGCTATAAGGGTAGAGGCACTCTGAGGGTCGGGGTGCTATAAGGGTAGAGGCGCTCTGAGGGTAGAGACACTCTGAGGGTGGGGGTGCTATAAGGGTAGAGGCACTCTGAGGGTCGGGGTGCTATAAGGGTGGAGACGCTCTGAGGGTGGGGGTGCTATAAGGGTGGTGGCACTCTGAGGGGGGACGCGCTCTGAGGGTGGGGGTGCTATAAGGGTGGAGGCGCTCTGAGGGTGGAGGCACTCTGAGGGTGGGGTGCTATAAGGGTAGAGGCACTCTGAGGGTGGAGGCACTCTGAGGGTGGGGTTGCTATAAGGGTGGAGGCGCTCTGAGGGTGGAGGCACTCTGAGGGTGGGGGTGCTATAAGGGTGGAGGCGCTCTGAGGGTGGAGGCACTCTGAGGGTGGGGGTGCTATAAGGGTCGAGGCACTCTGAGGGTGGAGGCACTCTGAGGGTGGAGGCGCTCTGAGGGTGGAGGCGCTCTGAGGGTGTGGGTGCTATAAGGGTGGAGGCGCTCTGAGGGTGGGGGTGCTATAAGGGTGGTGGCACTCTGAGGGTGGAGGCGCTCTGTGGGTGGAGGCACTCTGAGGGTGGGGGTGCTATAAGGGTAGAGGCACTCTGAGGGTGGAGGCACTCTGAGGGTGGGGGTGCTATAAGGGTGGTGGCACTCTGAGGGTGGAGGCACTCTGAGGGTGGGGGTGCTATAAGGGTAGAGGCACTCTGAGGGTGGAGGCACTCTGAGGGTGGGGGTGCTATAAGGGTGGTGGCACTCTGAGGGTGGAGGCGCTCTGTGGGTGGAGGCACTCTGAGGGTGGGGGTGCTATAAGGGTGGTGGCACTCTGTGCGTAGAGGCGCTCTGAGGGTGGGGGTGCTATAAGGGTGGAGGCGCTCTGAGGGGGGAGGCACTCTCAGGGTGGGGGTGCTATAAGGGTGGTGGCACTCTGAGGGTGGAGGCGCTCTGTGGGTGGAGGCACTCTGAGGGTGGGGGTGCTATAAGGGTAGAGGCACTCTGAGGGTGGAGGCACTCTGTGGGTGGAGGCACTCTGAGGGTGGGGGTGCTATAAGGGTGGTGGCACTCTGTGGGTAGAGGCACTCTGAGGGTGGGGGTGCTATAAGGGTGGAGGCGCTCTGAGGGTGGAGGCACTCTGAGGGTGGGGGTGCTATAAGGGTAGAGGCACTCTGAGGGTAGAGGCACTCTGAGGGTTGGGGTGCTATAAGGGTGGAGGCGCTCTGAGGGTGGAGGCACTCTGAGGGTGGGGGTGCTATAAGGGTAGAGGCACTCTGAGGGTGGAGGCACTCTGAGGGTGGAGGCGCTCTGAGGGTGTGGGTGCTATACGGGTAGAGGCACTCTGAGGGTGGAGGCACTCTGAGGGTGGGGGTACTATAAGGGTGGAGGCGCTCTGAGGGTGGAGGCACTCTGAGGGGCGGGGGTGCTATAAGGGTAGAGGCACTCTGAGGGTGGAGGCACTCTGAGGGTGGGGGTACTATAAGGGTGGAGGCGCTCTGAGGGTGGAGGCACTCTGAGGGGCGGGGGTGCTATAAGGGTAGAGGCACTCTGAGGGTTGGGGTGCTATAAGGGTAGAGGCACTCTGAGGGTGGAGGCGCTCTGAGGGTGTGGGTGCTATAAAGGTGGAGGAGCTCTGAGGGTGGAGGCACTCTGAGGGTGGGGGTGCTATAAGGGTGGAGGCGCTCTGAGGGTGGAGGCACTCTGAGGGTGGTGGCGCTCTGAGGGTGGAGGCGCTCTGAGGGTGGTGGCGCTCTGAGGGTGGAGGCACTCTGAGGGTGGAGGCACTCTGAGGGTGGGGGTGCTATAAGGGTGGAGGCGCTCTGAGGGTGGAGGCACTCTGAGGGTGGAGGCACTCTGAGGGTGGAGCGCGCTCTGAGGGTGGAGGCACTCTGAGGGTGGAGGCGCTCTGAGGGTGGAGGCGCTCTGAGGGTGGAGGCGCTCTGAGGGTGGAGGCACTCCGAGGGTGGTGGCGCTCTGAGGGTGGAGGCGCTCTGAGGGTGGAGGCGCTCTGAGGGTGGTGGCGCTCTGAGGGTGGAGGCGCTCTGAGGGTGGGGGCGCTCTGAGGGTGGAGGCACTCTGAGGGTGGTGGCGCTCTGAGGATGGGGGCGCTCTGAGGGTGGAGGCACTCTGAGGGTGGTGGCGCTCTGAGGGTGGAGGCGCTCTGAGGGTGGAGGCGCTCTGAGGGTGGTGGCGCTCTGAGGGTGGAGGCGCTCTGAGGGTGGTGGCGCTCTGAGGGTGGTGGCGCTCTGAGGGTGGAGGCACTCTGAGGGTGGGGGTGCTCTGAGGGTGGAGGCACTCTGAGGGTGGTGGCGCTCTGAGGGTGGAGGCGCTCTGAGGGTGGAGGCGCTCTGAGGGTGGTGGCGCTCTGAGGGTGGAGGCGCTCTGAGGGTGGAGGCACTCCGAGGGTGGTGGCGCTCTGAGGGTGGAGGCGCTCTGAGGGTGGAGGCGCTCTGAGGGTGGTGGCGCTCTGAGGGTGGAGGCGCTCTGAGGGTGGGGGCGCTCTGAGGGTGGAGGCACTCTGAGGGTGGTGGCGCTCTGAGGATGGGGGGCGCTCTGAGGGTGGAGGCACTCTGAGGGTGGTGGCGCTCTGAGGGTGGAGGCGCTCTGAGGGTGGAGGCGCTCTGAGGGTGGTGGCGCTCTGAGGGTGGAGGCACTCTAAGGCTACGTTCACACTGCAGGCCTTAATGCTCAATTCCGATTTTTTTGTGAAATTGGATGTTTTTGCGTGTCCGTTCACACTTCCAAGTATATGCGACTTGTATGTGATCTACTGTGTGAACTGAAAGCGTTAAACCGAAGTGTCCCGCATGCGCACTTGAGGACGCGATGACGTCACATGTAGCAAGCGTCCTCAGTGTTTGCGGAAGTAAACATGACTCGTAATACCGCAGCGTATATTGCGTTCTTTAAGTTCTTCTCCAACAGGAGCAGGCACATTACGAACAAAATCTTTTTAAGAAGATCAAAAAGAAAGACCCGGTTCCAGTAAGACCCTTCGAGTTTGATCTGAATCGAGCTATCTTTCCAAATATGAATTAAGTCAGCAACCTCACTTTCTCTCCATTGACTGCTCTCTGTGTTATCTTCCGCAATGGTTGTTAGTTTTTCCCGCCTCCGCTTAGTAGGACGCAGATTAGTAATGTTTAGTAACATTTGTCAAGTATCAATGACGTGTAGGTCGGATGAATGCGACCTGGCCGTACAGACACAGGTCGCATTTGAAAAGATCAGATACGTATCGGATTCAGGACCACATATCCAAGTGGCCTGGGTCGCATTTGAAAAAATCCGATCTGTGTCGTTCAGACTGTCATAAAAAGATCAGATACAGGTCACATATGGGCAAAAAAATCGGAATTGGGTCACTTCAGGCTGCAGTGTGAACGTAGCCTAAGATTCTAAGTTTTTAGAAGTAAAATGTGAGAAATGATCTAGAATGGATCTGATAGTAAAATCCTCCACTGAGCAGAGAATAGATTCATAGATGCTGACTGGAGCTCATGGTGTCTCCATGCAAAAAAAAACAGTTTTATTAGAATTTATCTGTGACCAAAACTCTCCATTTTATTAGAAATATGAAAACATTAAGAATATGTTTAAAAGTTCCCTTTTCCTCCATATTTCAGTCTGTTTTCTGAACAATGGGCGAGAGTTCAGGGGGATGCGCGCTCCCGCGGCAGGGGAGGCATTTCTCGGCACAACACCTGCTTCCAGCACGACTTTTCACAATAAAAGCCCGACTGTCACAATAAGGCAGAGGAACATTTCCTGGAGCAGAAACACATCAGGGACAAACTACCTCATCAGAGTCAGAGGGAACTCAGGCAGGGAATCAAACTTGCAACCTACTGCAGCCTTTTAACCCATCACTCCCCATACAAATAAAGCAGCGAACCGCTCTGATTAATAACACTAATTATTATTATTATCACAGGAGCAAAATTAAAGAGAGCTGAAAGGAGGAACTCAAAGCTGGGGTCAGGGCCCCCTTATCTAATGTACAATTAAAACATGAAATAAAAGAGTTTTTACTGAAAAAAATCCTTTTTATTTGATCTTTATGACTGCCAAACTGGACCTCAGCCTCCATCAGAACCGCTCCAATCGGGCCCAAACCGTTCACTTCCCGTAACGCCTGAACTGGACCTCGGCCTCCATCGGAACCGCTCCAATCGGGCCCAAACCGTTCACTTCCCGTAACGCCTGAACTGGACCTCAGCCTCCATCGGAAACGCTCCAATCAGGCCCAAACCGTTCACTTCCCGTAACGCCTGAACTGGACCTCGGCCTCCATCGGAACCGCTCCAATCGGGCCCAAACCGTTCACTTCCCGTAACGCCTGAACTGGACCTCGGCCTCCATCGGAACCGCTCCAATCGGGCCCAAACCGTTCACTTCCCGTAACGCCTGAACTGGACCTCGGCCTCCATCGGAACCGCTCCAATCGGGCCAAAACCGTTCACTTCCCGTAACGCCTGAACTGGACCTCGGCCTCCATCGGAACCGCTCCAATCGGGCCCAAACCGTTCACTTCCCGTAACGCCTGAACTGGACCTCAGCCTCCATCGGAAACGCTCCAATCAGGCCCAAACCGTTCACTTCCCGTAACGCCTGAACTGGACCTCGGCCTCCATCGGAACCGCTCCAATCGGGCCCAAACCGTTCACTTCCCGTAACGCCTGAACTGGACCTCGGCCTCCATCGGAACCGCTCCAATCGGGCCCAAACCGTTCACTTCCCGTAACGCCTGAACTGGACCTCGGCCTCCATCGGAACCGCTCCAATCGGGCCCAAACCGTTCACTTCCCGTAACGCCTGAACTGGACCTCAGCCTCCATCGGAACCGCTCCAATCGGGCCAAAACCGTTCACTTCCCGTAACGCCTGAACTGGACCTCGGCCTCCATCGGAACCGCTCCAATCGGGCCCAAACCGTTCACTTCCCATAACGCCTGAACTGGACCTCAGCCTCCATCGGAACCGCTCCAATCGGGCCCAAACCGTTCACTTCCCGTAACGCCTGAACTGGACGTCAGCCTCCATCGGAACCGCTCCAATCGGGCCCAAACCGTTCACTTCCCGTAACGCCTGAACTGGACCTCAGCCTCCATCGGAACCGCTCCAATCGGGCCCAAACCGTTCACTTCCCGTAACGCCTGAACTGGACCTCAGCCTCCATCGGAACCGCTCCAATCAGGCCCAAACCGTTCACTTCCCGTAACGCCTGAACTGGACCTCAGCCTCCAACGGAACCGCTCCAATCGGGCCCAAACCGTTCACTTCCCGTAACGCCTGAACTGGACCTCAGCCTCCATCGGAACCGCTCCAATCGGGCCCAAACCGTTCACTTCCCGTAACGCCTGAACTGGACCTCAGCCTCCATCGGAACCGCTCCAATCGGGCCAAAACCGTTCACTTCCCGTAACGCCTGAACTGGACCTCGGCCTCCATCGGAACCGCTCCAATCGGGCCCAAACCGTTCACTTCCCGTAACGCCTGAACTGGACCTCGGCCTCCATCGGAACCGCTCCAATCGGGCCCAAACCGTTCACTTCCCGTAACGCCCTGAACTGGACCTCAGCCTCCATCGGAACCGCTCCAATCGGGCCCAAACCGTTCACTTCCCGTAACGCCTGAACTGGACCTCAGCCTCCATCAGAACCGCTCCAATCGGGCCCAAACCGTTCACTTCCCGTAACGCCTGAACTGGACCTCAGCCTCCATCGGAACCGCTCCAATCGGGCCCAAACTATTCACTTCCCGTAACGCCTGAACTGGACCTCGGCCTCCATCGGAACCGCTCCAATCGGGCCCAAACCGTTCACTTCCCGTAACGCCTGAACTGGACCTCAGCGTCCATCGGAACCGCTCCAATCGGGCCCCAACCGTTCACTTCCCGTAACGCCTGAACTGGACCTCGGCCTCCATCGGAACCGCTCCAATCGGGCCCAAACTATTCACTTCCCGTAACGCCTGAACTGGACCTCGGCCTCCATCGGAACCGCTCCAATCGGGCCCCAACCGTTCACTTCCCGTAACGCCTGAACTGGACCTCAGCCTCCATCGGAACCGCTCCAATCGGGCCCAAACCGTTCACTTCCCGTAACGCCTGAACTGGACCTCAGCCTCCATCGGAACCGCTCCAATCGGGCCCAAACCGTTCACTTCCCGTAACGCCTGAACTGGATCTCAGCCTCCATCGGAACCGCTCCAATCGGGCCCAACCCTTCACTTCCCGTAACGCCTGAACTGGACCTCGGCCTCCATCGGAACCGCTCCAATCGGGCCCAAACCGTTCACTTCCCGTAACGCCTGAACTGGATCTCAGCCTCCATCGGAACCGCTCCAATCGGGCCCAAACTATTCACTTCCCGTAACGCCTGAACTGGATCTCAGCCTCCATCGGAACCGTTTCAATCGGGCCCAAACCGTTCACTTCCCGTAACGCCTGAACTGGACCTCAGCGTCCATCGGAACCGCTCCAATCGGGCCCCAACCATTCACTTCCCGTAACGCCTGAACTGGACCTCAGCCTCCATCAGAACCGCTCCAATCGGGCCCAAACTATTCACTTCCCGTAACGCCTGAACTGGACCTCAGCCTCCATCAGAACCGCTCCAATCGGGCCCAAACCGTTCACTTCCCGTAACGCCTGAACTGGACCTCGGCCTCCATCGGAACCGCTCCAATCGGGCCCCAACTGTTCACTTCCCGTAACGCCTGAACTGGACCTCAGCCTCCATCAGAACCGCTCCAATCGGGCCCAAACCGTTCACTTCCCGTAACGCCTGAACTGGACCTCAGCCTCCATCGGAACCGCTCCAATCGGGCCCAAACCGTTCACTTCCCGTAACGCCTGAACTGGATCTCAGCCTCCATCGGAACCGCTCTAATCGGGCCCAACCCTTCACTTCCCGTAACGCCTGAACTGGACCTCGGCCTCCATCGGAACCGCTCCAATCGGGCCCAAACCGTTCACTTCCCGTAACGCCTGAACTGGATCTCAGCCTCCATCGGAACCGCTCCAATCGGGCCCAACCGTTCACTTCCCGTAACGCCTGAACTGGACCTCGGCCTCCATCGGAACCGCTTCAATGGGGCCCAAACCGTTCACTTCCCGTAACGCCTGAACTGGATCTCAGCCTCCATCGGAACCGCTCCAATCAGGCCCAAACCGTTCACTTCCCGTAACGCCTGAACTGGACCTCGGCCTCCATCGGAACCGCTCCAATCGGGCCCAAACCGTTCACTTCCCGTAACGCCCGAACTGGACCTCAGCCTCCATCGGAACCGCTCCAATCGGGCCCCAACTGTTCACTTCCCGTAACGCCTGAACTGGACCTCAGCCTCCATCGGAACCGCTCCAATCGGGCCCCAACCGTTCACTTCCCGTAACGCCTGAACTGGACCTCGGCCTCCATCGGAACCGCTCCAATCGGGCCCAACCCTTCACTTCCCGTAACGCCTGAACTGGACCTCGGCCTCCATCGGAACCGCTCCAATCGGGCCCAAACCGTTCACTTCCCGTAACGCCTGAACTGGATCTCAGCCTCCATCGGAACCGCTCCAATCGGGCCCAACCCTTCACTTCCCGTAACGCCTGAACTGGACCTCAGCCTCCATCGGAACCGCTCCAATCGGGCCCAAACCGTTCACTTCCCGTAACGCCTGAACTGGACCTCAGCCTCCATTGGAACCGCTCCAATCGGGCCCAAACCGTTCACTTCCCGTAACGCCTGAACTGGACCTCAGCCTCCATCAGAACCGCTCCAATCGGGCCCAAACTATTCACTTCCCGTAACGCCTGAACTGGACCTCGGCCTCCATTGGAACCGCTCCAATCGGGCCCAAACTATTCACTTCCCGTAACGCCTGAACTGGATCTCAGCCTCCATCGGAACCGCTCCAATCGGGCCCAAACTGTTCACTTCCCGTAACGCCTGAACTGGACCTCAGCCTCCATTGGAACCGCTCCAATCGGGCCCAAACCGTTCACTTCCCGTAACGCCTGAACTGGACCTCAGCCTCCATTGGAACCGCTCCAATCGGGCCCAAACCGTTCACTTCCCGTAACGCCTGAACTGGACCTCGGCCTCCATTGGAACCGCTCCAATCGGGCCCAAACTATTCACTTCCCGTAACGCCTGAACTGGACCTCGGCCTCCATTGGAACCGCTCCAATCGGGCCCAAACTATTCACTTCCCGTAACGCCTGAACTGGATCTCAGCCTCCATCGGAACCGCTCCAATCGGGCCCAAACCGTTCACTTCCCGTAACGCCTGAACTGGACCTCAGCGTCCATCGGAACCGCTCCAATCGGGCCCCAACCGTTCACTTCCCGTAACGCCTGAACTGGACCTCAGCGTCCATCGGAACCGCTCCAATCGGGCCCCAACCGTTCACTTCCCGTAACGCCTGAACTGGACCTCAGCCTCCATCGGAACCGCTCCAATCGGGCCCAAACTATTCACTTCCCGTAACGCCTGAACTGGACCTCGGCCTCCATCGGAACCGCTCCAATCGGGCCCCAACCGTTCACTTCCCGTAACGCCTGAACTGGACCTCAGCCTCCATCGGAACCGCTCCAATCGGGCCCAAACCGTTCACTTCCCGTAACGCCTGAACTGGACCTCAGCCTCCATCGGAACCGCTCCAATCGGGCCCAAACCGTTCACTTCCCGTAACGCCTGAACTGGACCTCGGCCTCCATCGGAACCGCTCCAATCGGGCCCAAACCGTTCACTTCCCGTAACGCCTGAACTGGATCTCAGCCTCCATCGGAACCGCTCCAATCGGGCCCAACCCTTCACTTCCCGTAACGCCTGAACTGGATCTCAGCCTCCATCGGAACCGCTCCAATCGGGCCCAACCCTTCACTTCCCGTAACGCCTGAACTGGACCTCAGCCTCCATCGGAACCGCTCCAATCGGGCCCAAACCGTTCACTTCCCGTAACGCCTGAACTGGACCTCAGCCTCCATTGGAACCGCTCCAATCAGGCCCAAACCGTTCACTTCCCGTAACGCCTGAACTGGACCTCAGCCTCCATCGGAACCGCTTCAATGGGGCCCCAACCGTTCACTTCCCGTAACGCCTGAACTGGATCTCAGCCTCCATCGGAACCGCTCCAATCGGGCCCAACCCTTCACTTCCCGGACCTCAGTCTCCATCAGAACCGCTCCAATCAGGCCCAAACTGTTCACTTACTGTAAGACCTGAACTGGACCTCATCCTCAGTCAGAACCACTGCAGTCGGGAGCTTCCTGGAGGTGAAGCGGGCCGTTCTTCAGGAGGAATATGAGAAGATGAAAAGGTCAGATGAACCTCCTGTCACTGGATCTGATCTCCTGCCTCCATGGGAAGTTCTGGAGATGTTGCGGTGTGAGCAGCTGGCCCAGCAGGTCCACAGCAGTTGGAAATGAGCCTCAACGTTCTTGCTTCTCTGGTAGAACCAGAACCTGCTCTAAGGTGAAGTTCTGTTCACATCTTTGATCTGCCATCAATAAATCGTTAAAAGGTGAAACATCTCCTTTGATCTTTTCCCTGAAACCTTTAATGTAAACATCAAAGAACCCTGGACACACGCATCATAACAAAACTTTTATTTCACTGTAACAACATGGTGACCCAGGTTCCTCTGAAGTTCTTCAGAACCTTCTGGTTCTGCTGCCTCTAACCTAAACAAAGCAGCAGGTCCAGTTCTGACTGATCCAGGCTCTCCAGGGTTCCTCAGGAACCTCCTGGTTCTCCTACTTGTTGTTGAGCCAGCTGAAGGAGAAGACGTGTTTGGGTCCATCTGGGTCCGACTCGCTCTGCTGATCCGTCTGGAGCAGAGAGGTTGAAGCTGGTTACCATGGAGACTGACAGCAGGTGGTTGGTAGGTCACAGGTTGACCTGCTTCATACCTGAGGGGCGGAGCTGGTGGTGGGGGGAGGCAGTGGGGGTGGGGCTTGAGTGGGTGGTGGCGGTGGGAGGGGATCTGGGGCTCTCTGAAGAGGCGTGGCTAGGGGCGGCACCGGCGTGGCTTGTGGCTGTGACTCGGAGGATCCCGGTCTGGGTCCTCCTGCCTCCACCTCCTCCTCGCTGTCATCGTCGTCTTCATCGGCTGGAAGCACAGGAGCAGTGAGAGCAGAGAACCGGTCCTGCTCTCTCATTGGTCGCTAAGGACGCTCACCTTTGATGAAGTCGACCTCGGCCAGCGCCCGCCGCTGCAACTCAAAGTTCACGGTGAAGTGGCCCATGTCCTCGTAGCCGGGCTGGACCTGGTCCAGGTGAGACGTGTCTGTGGACGTGAGCAGTCTGGGAGGGAACCAGATGGTCAGAGGATGGAAGGAAGAGCAGAAGGAGAAGAAAGGAGCAGCAGGACTCACTTCTGCAGCAGAGGCTTGGCTGTCTGAGGAGAAGGTGGGAAGAGGAACCTGAGCACCAGCTCTGCTCTGCTCTGGAGGGTTTAAAGCTGCAGAGGCTCACCTGAAGGAAAACGGCCATCTCTGGCTCCTCCATGGTCTGGATGGCCGTCTCCACCAGCTTGGCCGTTCCCTCCAGATGTTCTCCATACTTCCTGTTCAGGCTGCGGATGTAGTCCAGCTTCTCCTCCTGCTCGCTGTTGATCCTGACCGTCATCTCGGCTTTCTTCTCCTCCAGCAGAGTGAACAGGTGGTCGAATGTCTCACACACCTTTGACTTCTGCCGCCGGCCGTTCTCCTGCAAACACCAAGCAGGCGGTGAGGAAGAGGAGGCCGAGGGCGTCCGGTCGGGGATGAAGGAGGAGGACTTACATCCACGGCTCTGCAGGTCTCCTCCAGCTGGCTGATGATGGCCTGGATCCTCTCGTTGTTCCCCACCAGCATGGAGATGCAGTCCGTCAGCTCAGCCTGCATGACATGCACACACAGAGCGCATGAGTTCATCTCTTTGTTCATCCATGTCTCTGACCTTTCACCGTCATCTTCTGCCCTGTGATCAGGACTGTTTTATATTTATTCATTATTTAATGTTTCTATCCTTCAACAAGGAGTCAGTTTCTCCACAGCAGCAGTTAAATCCATAGTTACAGCGTTTCCTAATGATGCTGCCCCCCTGTGGTGTAAACAAAGAACTACAGACTCTTCTGCTAATTGTTTCCCCTTTTCTCACCTGTCCTGAAGTTTCCGTTGGTGTCTGAGTTGAGCTGGACACCATTAAATTCTGAGAATCCACTAAACCTGAATCTAACGCTTCCATGGTTGGCTAGGTTGGATGCTTTGGACGTCACATCGGCCGAACAGGGCGGGAACTTCAGACCAGAAGTACATTCAGGAAAACAGGCTCCGGGCTGATGGACACGTCTGTGCTGAACTGCTGAGGTGTCAGTCTGACGGGACGGGACTCAGATTTCAGTTTTCACAAACCCACGATGCAGCGATAGAGTCGATTCCTTCCTGCTATTATCTTAACCTCCATCGCTATGCAGGGGAACAAAACACCTGGCCAGGTCAGCCAGGCCAACAATGAGCCTTAACGACTGCCTTTTCAGAGGAATGGGCCAGTATCGGGTATTACAGGCCAATAACAAGCTCAATGACTCCCATTATTAAAGGGGAACACCGTGATCTTACTTTGGTCCCTTGATTTCCCGTTATTCCATCATGTTCTACTCACCCATCTGAGTTTAGTGTCATTTGGAGCCGTTCTGAAGATATTCCGTTAGGTTATATCCAGTAACGTCTTCCTATGGGCAACGACTTGAAGGCACAAACTAAACTGTTCATCATTTATTCTTTACGGTACGCCAGCATTCAGAACATCCAAATGGAATTGAAGGATTCAGATTAGCTAGAATGAATAGAAGGGGTAGAGCGTAGCCGCCTGGTGTAATGTACATTGGTTAAATAAAGTAAAAAAAAAAAAACTCCAGTCCGGCGCGGGATGACCTCATACACATACATAAAAAATATAACTGTGGATGTCTGGGGGACAGTGATTCGTCTCCATGTTCTGAATGCTGGCGTACCATAAAGAATAAATGATGAACAGTTTAGTTTGTGCCTTCAAGTCGTTGCCCATAGGAAGACGTTACTGGATATAACCTAACGGAATATCTTCAGAACGGCTCCAAATGACACTAAACTCAGATGGGAGAGTAGAACAGGATGGAATAACGGGAAATCAAGGACCCAATGTAAGATCACGGTGTTTCCCTCTAAGGGGTGGAGCTGGTTTTCCAGTACCTATATGCAGGTTTTCTAAGCCATAGCACAGCTTTGGTTGATCCACTCTTTATAGCCTGGAATTCATTTTGAAATGAAACAGTCCAGTGGTTTGTTTTGAACTGATTCTGACCTGGATGACTGAGAATCTGCACCAGCTCCTACTAAACATAGAAAATAATAACAGAGATCTCTGACTGTATACTAGGATCAAAGTGTTACCTCAGCAGTCTGATGATAAAGCTGGGAACAGAGAATCGGTTTTACATCCGCCTTCTTCTTTCAGTCTGTGCCAACAAACTTTCCATGATGGACTCTTGCTTTCCCTCGATCCCTTCCTCTTTTTCAGCCTCAGAAGGTTTAATCTTGCCTCAGCCATGACCAGTAGTCCAACAGGTGGAAAAATAGCAGAGCTAAAGCCTTAGCTCCATGACTGTATAAGAGCCTGTGGCTGTAAAGCGAAAGTGAATCGCTGTATGTTAACCTAAGGAATCATTCAAAATAACTCGTATGCTTCGACTCTTTAGGTCACAAAGTCCACATTTTACCTTTAAATAACAAGTTCAATTAAAACTGCTTGTTAATCCGTTTGTTGATGTGAACACATCTATTTATTTCAGCTCTAGGGGGCACCGTCACCTCTACTACATCCAATATTCCTCTTCATCTTTACACAAAGCAGAAAGCTTCAGCTGTAGATCACTTGTGTGACAGAAAAAACATTTTTCCACTGCAGTTCTGCAAAATATTATTCAATTCTATTCAGTTTATTTCTATAGCTCCAATTCACATCATGTCATCTCAGGTCACTTTATAATTCAACCAGATCATCCAGTCAGATTGATTAAAAGTTTTCTATCTAAGGAAAACCAGCTGATTGCATCGACTCATTGACTCTTCAGCAATCCCTCACACTAAGCATGCTTGCAGCGACAGTGGAGAGGAAAAACTCCCTTTGAACAGGAAGAAACCTCCAGCAGAACTAGGATCAGTATAAGAATTTAAACTGACCTCATCGAAGCGTAAAACGTATTGAAAAACTGGGTGTTTTTGAAATGTCTCCATTTAACAAATTTATTTTCATAATTACCATTTTTGCGATCTGACAGTTATTAGAGAAGCACTTATTACCAGGCTGGGTAGAGCAGGCAGAGAATATATATGGAATAGAACCAAAATAAATCAGGTTGATTTTAGGTTTTAAAAAAGTGTTTCATCTTATATTAGAGTTGAAAGCATCTATTTTTAATCAGACATGAACGTTTAAACGTTTCTTTAAAGACCGGCTTCTAATGATGTGACATCATCAGCAGGTCACACTGATGGCATCAGCGGCGTACCTTCTGCTTGTTGAACACGTCACTGAGGGGCGCCACCTGGCAGTCTTTGTGAGCTCCAAACACTTTGCAGAGTGAACAGGTGGGGGCGCTGCAGCTGATGCAGTAGATGTTGATCTTCTCATCCTGGTGCTCCTCACACATGGGCTGCTCCTGCTTCTTCTCAGGAACCGGTTTGCTGACGAGCACACAGAATGAAAACATGTCAGAACCAGGAATGTGGGTCGGTTCTGGTAGAACGGACTGACCCAGCCTGTGTGCAGGTTTAACCGATACCTCCGGACCTGGACCGTGATTTTAGCCACCAGAGGGAGCTGTAGAGGAAGAGGCATGTTACATCATTTCCTGTTTGCTTTATGTATTTGATCATGTTGATTCTCCCAATTTGATCAGATTTCTCTGAATCCTCTGAGTACTTCTGAGGACAATTACATCTTTCTGCTGGAAGGCTTAAAACCTTCCTTTTTGATAAAGCTTCTAGTTAGAGTGGCTCAGGTTATCCTGATCTATCTCTATAGTTCTGCTGCTATAGGCTTAGACTGCTGGAGGACATAGGGACCCCTTTTTCATCATTCTGCTTCATTCTATCTCTATAGTTCTGCTGCTATAGGCTTAGACTGCTGGAGGACATTTAAACTTTTCTGGTGCTGCGCCTCAGGAACTCCTCTTTGTTAAAGCTGTGGGGGCTAGTTAGCTAGCCATAGCACTAGCATAACTCCTCCTGTCTGATGTCTAATGACTCATCTTCCTCCTTTAACAGTCCTGATATGGTCCATGCATTGTTCTAACCCCCAGATCATGGTGAACCATAACATCCTCATAACTCTGGCTACTTCTGGAAGCGTTGATCTAGCAGACGCTCTCTGACCGTGAGGGAACGTCTCACTCACAGACTTTGATGGAAGACCTTTTAAAGCATGGTTTCACAGAGAGCAGTAGCAGCATTTAGGATGGATGCTCCAACCAACCTCCTGGTTGGACCTCCTGTGTTCTGTATAAAGTCAGGTTCTGGTTCTGTTGTGATCCTTGTCCTGCTGTTGAACAGGACCAGTAAAGCTGTGCAATGCTACAGTCAAAGTGCTAGCAGCAGAGGCAGCTGGTTTACATGCTAAGTCAATGGTTGACGCGCATTAAGGAGCAGCAGAAGGTCCTGCAGTGGCGTGTGGATGACGTCATACACGCTCTGCTTTGTTTTAAAAAGATATAAATATAATAAATCTAACGGCGGATGTCTGGGGGACTGATTCGTCTCCATGTTCTGAATGCTGGCGTACCATAAAGAATAAATGATGAACAGTTTAGTTTGTGGCTTCAAGTCGTTGCCCATAGGAAGACGTTCCTGGATATAACCTAACGGAATATCTTCAGAACGGCTCCAAATGACACTAAACTCATATGGGTGAGTAGAACATGATGGAATAACGGAAAATCAAGGAAACAATGGAAAAACATGGCGTTCCCCTTAAACTTCAAATGTAGAAACCTGCCGGCAGAATATGTTGGCTTTTATTATCCTGCTGCCTGCAGTTTGTAGCACAGACCTGAAAAACGCTAACATCTACTTCCAGCCGCCACCAACAGGAGGGGAAAACCCTGGAGAGGCGAGCGGGCCTGAGGCAGCTGCTGCTGGGGATTCCCAGTGACAGCGCAGCGCCGGTATGTGGGGGTCTGAGCGGCTCCCACAGAGAAATAATCTTTGAAGGCAGGATGGTAATCTGGATGAACTGACTGCACAGACCATGTTTTCAGGAGGACTTTCTCACTTCAACATAGATTCTAACTACTTTCTACCCGCTGATCACAGCTAATATAGCCGCCATTGTTCCAGGCAGAGAAAGGATAGGGTAGCTCCGCCCACCGCGCATCAGAACCACTTTACCACCGCGCAGCTAGAGCAGCAAAGATGCTTAAGCCGCGCGTCAGAACTAAACTGGTACAAGCAGCAAACATGAAGCAGCACGCAACGTTTCTGCTGCTCCTGCTGCTTTAGGTCTGATTGTAGCTTCAGAACCTGTTGTCCAGCCTGGTCCCATCAAACTCATCAGGTCTCCCTTTGAGAGGATAATAAAAGTGAATTAGGAACCGTCCATCACCTAAAACCATCAGGCAGCGCAACAGAGCCGGATTATTATCCGTGTCATGATGTCTGTCTTTAAATGATGTCATCCAGGAAGGGATTTATTAAACCAGAGGAGAATGCCCCCCTCTTCACCCGAGTGTCCAAGACATGCAGAGAGAAAGGGTGAAGCTCTGATTAAGGGATTGGTCTACGTTTCTCCCATCACCAGATCCAAAGAACCAGATCCTGGATCCCAGCTTCCTCTGCAGGGAGGCTGGGTTCTCCCTTAGAGAGAGGGGAGGAGCTGGGTCATCAGGGGGAGGATCAGAGTAGAGCTGCTTGTCCTCCAGAGGAGTCAGCTGAGGAGGATCATCTTTATCTGATGGACGCCTCCCTCTGAGGGGTTCCAGGGACGTCCCACCAGGAGGAGGACCAGGAGGACCAGGACTCCACTGTGTCTCTCTGATGGGCTGGGAGGAGCTGGAGGAGGTGTTAGGATGGAGGGAGTCTGTGCAGCTGTCCTCCAGGATCAGAGGACCAACAGGGATTTTATGATGAATCGCTTCAAACAAACAAACTCTGCTCTGGGTGGGAGGCGGCCTAGTGCTTAGAGCATTGCTCTTGGGTCCCACAGATTGCTACTCTGGGTCCCTGAGCAAGACCCTTAACCCCACCCTGGGGTAAATAGTTTTCCATCAGAGGTAATAAATGAACATGTGGTTGTTGTGATTTTTTTCCTCACAAACAACCGTTTCCAACAAAGTATTGTTTTTTTATCGCTAATGTCCTAATATTTCATAATCAGTATTTTGCTTAATCCTGTGTTTAATTGTGTTTCTACATTTATTATTGATTAAAAACAGTAGACCTGATTTCACTGATTAAATCCTAGATACAATGCAGGGAGTTGATTGGTTTTCTAGTCTTGTTGGGTGAAGCAGGTGTTCAGCGTAGTGAGCGCTCCTGTTTTACTTAGCATCTACTGCATCTATAAAGCAATCCTCTGGACTTTGTTTCCAATGAAGACGTTTCTCTTCCATCCAGGAAGATTCTTCAATTCAAAATGTCAGAAAATGTCACAAAGTCCAGTGGATTGTTTTTAACTTTTTTGGAATCAGCATCTGTGTGCATTGAGGAACCCTGGAGCGCCATGGCTGTTCAGGCTCCGCCTCCTTTATCTCCTGCATAGAAACATCTGTGGAGCCGCTGCTGCCTGCAGCTCACAGAACATCAGACCTTCTTTTCCTGCAGAAGTTCTGGCAGCAGGTCAGAGTTCTGGATCTCTGAACCGGTTCTGACTCACAGACAGGAGTTCCTGGTACCTGCTGCTGCCTTGTTTGTACATGTCGATGATGTTCTCCACCAGCAGGTTCCTCTGCAGCCCGTACACGCCGTGTCGGTCCAGAACCACCTCATGTCTGCAGGACGGGCAGCGGAAACGCCCCCCTGAGGTCACCGTGGAGCCGCTCCTGGTGGACAGGTAGGGGTTGGCTGCCTGCAGAAACAGAGCACAGGTCAGCGGGTCTGGTAGGACCAGGTTAGGGGATGGTCTCCATGATAGGAGATGTCTGGGGGAGGGAGCAGTTCACATCAATCACTCACCCCCCCCACCCCAAAGGGACCAGCGGCAGCCGCCAGCCAAGGCTGCTCACTCCAGGCGCCCCCCCGGACCCCCCTCCAGGCCTATCAGACTCCAGGCAGCAATCAGAGAACAGAGGTGTGACAATGCCCCCATGCCCCCCCAGCACTGAGCAGTGATTAGAAGCTCCAGCCTGCAGCCACTGCTATCAGAATATCACCATAACTCGAGGCTCAGTGGGTTTGACCTTTGACCTCACAGAGCTAAATGTTATCTAGAGTTTTCTCTGCATGTTAAATAGTTTGCCAGTTCAGACAAAGGTTTACTCTCTTTGTGCTGATGAAGGTTCTCAGTCATCCAGGTCAAAGTCATTCCGTAAAAATTCAAAAAATATCCACTGGACTTGGTTTTCAAGATTTGAAGACGTTTCGCCACCTCTCCAGGAATTGAGAAAGCTTCCTGGAGAGGTGGCGAAACGTCTTCAAATCTTGAAAACCAAGTCCAGTGGATATTTTTTGAATTTTTACGGGATTTACTCTCTTTGTTGAAACAAGCATGCAGCTGCAGCTAGCGACGCAGACCAGCTGTTTTAGCTCAGAGTTATTCAAACAGGTTTGCTTCAGCGTTCACCACGGTGCTCAGCGACATTAAGGACGTGCAGAACCCAGAGCATCTCTGACATGTTGGTAAGATCCAGGAAGCCACGCCCCCTCTGAGCATCAGCAGCGCTGAATATAAACACAGGAAACGCTTGTTGTGTTTTTCAGACACTCATTCGCTGTGCTGCTCGGTGTGGAGCTTCCTCAGATGGAGCTCTTCCTGGTTCCTCCATCTTTGCTCTGCCAGGACCAGCAGCCTGCCCTCTGATTGGACGCTTAGCCTGGTGATTGACAGGCCATCGGCCAATCAGCTGAGAGGAAGATTCTTCTGTCCTTGCAAACTGAAACTCACAGCATGGTTTAACTTTCTGCTTAGTTAAACCATGCTTAGACTGTAACTGAGAGCTAACCAGCAGGTTAACTAGTCCTCCTCTGTTTACCAAGTTCTCAGATAGCAGCAGGAAGCAGACCCAGAGCAGGGGGATCTGGGCCCGGCGGTCTGGACTCTGATCCAGGACCTACAGGAAGCAGCGAGGACTCACCTGGAAGACGTCGTTGGCACACTTACGGCACAGGTTGTGCTGACAGGGGAGGATGACCACGGGCTTGGTGAACATCTCCAGACAGATGGGACAGATGAGCTGCTTCTCCAGACTCTCCATGAGGGCAGAGCAGGACGGCAGAGGAGGACGGCAGAGGAGGACGGCAGAGCAGGACGGCAGAGGAGGACGGCAGAGCAGGACGGCAGAGGAGGACGGCAGAGGAGGACGGCAGAGGAGGACGGCAGAGGAGGGAGGCCTTCAGCGCCGCGCTAAACAAAGGAGCAGCAGCAGCAGCAGCAGCAGGGCTGTTTTTAGAAGCATGGACGTCAGCCGTCGCCGTGCCGACATGGCCTTATATGTCAGAGGTCAACAGGGGACAGATGAGAGGGGGCAGGATGGAAGCCAACAGCTCCCTCTGCTGGTCAGACTGAGGTCAGCAGAGAACAATCAGAGGGTCTCTGTAGATCCAGAGCAGGACGCTCCACTGCTTCCCACCTAACTCTATGTCACCTAGCTCTATGTCACCTAGCTCTATGTCACCTACCTCTATCCCACCTAGCTCTATGTCACCTAGCTCTATTAGCTCTATCCCACCTAGCTCTATCCCACCTAGCTCTATGTCACCTAGCTCTATTAGCTCTATCCCACCTAGCTCTATCCCACCTAGCTCTATGTCACCTAGCTCTATCCCACCTAGCTCTATCCCACCTAGCTCTATGTCACCTAGCTCTATGTCACCTAGCTCTATGTCACCTAGCTCTATGTCACCTAGCTCTATGTCACCTACCTCTATCCCACCTAGCTCTATGTCACCTAGCTCTATTAGCTCTATCCCACCTAGCTCTATCCCACCTAGCTCTATGTCACCTAGCTCTATTAGCTCTATCCCACCTAGCTCTATCCCACCTAGCTCTATGTCACCTAGCTCTATCCCACCTAGCTCTATCCCACCTAGCTCTATCCCACCTAGCTCTATCCCACCTAGCTCTATGTCACCTAGCTCTATTAGCTCTATCCCACCTAGCTCTATCCCACCTAGCTCTATGTCACCTAGCTCTATTAGCTCTATCCCACCTAGCTCTATCCCACCTAGCTCTATGTCACCTAGCTCTATGTCACCTAGCTCTATTAACTCTATCCCACCTAGCTCTATCCCACCTAGCTCTATGTCACCTAGCTCTATGTCACCTAGCTCTATTAACTCTATCCCACCTAGCTCTATCCCACCTAGCTCTATGTCACCTAGCTCTATGTCACCTACCTCTATGTCACCTAGCTCTATGTCACCTAGCTCTATTAGCTCTATCCCACCTAGCTCTATCCCACCTAGCTCTATGTCACCTAGCTCTATTAGCTCTATCCCACCTAGCTCTATCCCACCTAGCTCTATGTCACCTAGCTCTATGTCACCTAGCTCTATTAACTCTATCCCACCTAGCTCTATCCCACCTAGCTCTATGTCACCTAGCTCTATTAGCTCTATCCCACCTAGCTCTATCCCACCTAGCTCTATGTCACCTAGCTCTATGTCACCTAGCTCTATTAACTCTATCCCACCTAGCTCTATCCCACCTAGCTCTATGTCACCTAGCTCTATTAGCTCTATCCCACCTTGCTCTATCCCACCTAGCTCTATGTCACCTAGCTCTATTAGCTCTATCCCACCTTGCTCTATCCCACCTAGCTCTATCCCACCTAGCTCTATGTCACCTAGCTCTATTAGCTCTATCCCACCTTGCTCTATCCCACCTAGCTCTATGTCACCTAGCTCTATGTCACCTAGCTCTATTAACTCTATCCCACCTAGCTCTATCCCACCTAGCTCTATGTCACCTAGCTCTATTAGCTCTATCCCACCTTGCTCTATCCCACCTAGCTCTATGTCACCTAGCTCTATTAGCTCTATCCCACCTTGCTCTATCCCACCTAGCTCTATCCCACCTAGCTCTATGTCACCTAGCTCTATGTCACCTAGCTCTATCCCACCTAGATCTATTAGTTCTATCCCACCTAGATCTATTAGTTCTATCCCACCTAGATCTATTAGTTCTATCCCACCTAGATCTATTAGTTCTATCCCACCTAGATCTATTAGTTCTATCCCACCTAGATCTATTAGTTCTATCCCACCTAGATCTATTAGTTCTATCCCACCTAGATCTATTAGTTCTATCCCACCTAGATCTATTAGTTCTATCCCACCTAGATCTATTAGTTCTATCCCACCTAGATCTATTAGTTCTATCCCACCTAGATCTATTAGTTCTATCCCACCTAGATCTATTAGTTCTATCCCACCTAGATCTATTAGTTCTATCCCACCTAGATCTATTAGTTCTATCCCACCTAGATCTATTAGTTCTATCCCACCTAGATCTATTAGTTCTATCCCACCTAGATCTATTAGTTCTATCCCACCTAGCTGTATGTCACCTAGCTCTATGTCACCTAGCTCTATCCCACCTAGCTCTATCCCACCTAATTCTGTCCCACCTAGCTCTATGTCACCTAGCTCTATTAGCTCTATCCCACCTAGCTCTATCCCACCTAGCTCTATGTCACCTAGCTCTATTAGCTCTATCCCACCTAGCTCTATGTCACCTAGCTCTATTAGCTCTATCCCACCTAGCTCTATGTCACCTAGCTCTATTAGCTCTATCCCACCTTGCTCTATGTCACCTTGTTCTATCCCACCTAGCTGTATGTCACCTAGCTCTATGTCACCTAGCTCTATCCCACCTAGCTCTATCCCACCTAATTCTGTCCCACCTAGCTCTATGTCACCTAGCTCTATTAGCTCTATCCCACCTAGCTCTATCCCACCTAGCTCTATGTCACCTAGCTCTATTAGCTCTATCCCACCTAGCTCTATGTCACCTAGCTCTATTAGCTCTATCCCACCTAGCTCTATGTCACCTAGCTCTATTAGCTCTATCCCACCTAGCTCTATGTCACCTAGCTCTATTAGCTCTATCCCACCTAGCTCTATGTCACCTAGCTCTATTAGCTCTATCCCACCTAGCTCTATGTCACCTAGCTCTATTAGCTCTATCCCACCTAGCTCTATGTCACCTAGCTCTATTAGCTCTATCCCACCTAGCTCTATGTCACCTAGCTCTATTAGCTCTACCCCACCTAGCTTCATGTCACCTAGTTCTATCCCACCTAGATCTATCCCACCTAGCTCTATGTCACCTAGCTCTATCCCACCTAGCTCTATCCCACCTAGCTCTATCCCACCTAATTCTGTCCCACCTAGCTCTATGTCACCTAGCTCTATTAGCTCTATCCCACCTTACTCTATCCCACCTAGCTCTATGTCACCTAGCTCTATTAGCTCTATCCCACCTAGCTCTATGTCACCTAGCTCTATTAGCTCTATCCCACCTAGCTCTATGTCACCTAGCTCTATTAGCTCTATCCCACCTAACTCTATGTCACCTAGCTCTATTAGCTCTATCCCACCTAGCTCTATGTCACCTAGCTCTATTAGCTCTATCCCACCTAGCTCTATGTCACCTAGCTCTATTAGCTCTATCCCACCTAACTCTATGTCACCTAGCTCTATTAGCTCTATCCCACCTAACTCTATGTCACCTAGCTCTATTAGCTCTATCCCACCTAACTCTATGTCACCTAGCTCTATTAGCTCTATCCCACCTAACTCTATGTCACCTAGCTCTATTAGCTCTATCCCACCTAACTCTATGTCACCTAGCTCTATTAGCTCTATCCCACCTAACTCTATGTCACCTAGCTCTATTAGCTCTATCCCACCTAGCTCTATGTCACCTAGCTCTATGTCACCTAGCTCTATTAGCTCTATCCCACCTAGCTCTATGTCACCTAGCTCTATGTCACCTAGCTCTATTAGCTCTATCCCACCTAACTCTATCCCACCTAGTTTTATTCTTGGAGTTTGCTGTTTACTGCATTAGTAAAATATGTAACAGTAAACATGATGGTAAGGAGATCCCCCCCCCAGATTAACATCAGATCCAATAAAAACTCTACATAACAGAGAGTTTAGGCTCTTACATCATCTGCCTCTTATAGTTTTGAACAATTACCTTAATTCCTTAAACCTTTATAGGGCAAATGGCCATTTTTGATCACTTGCAGTCCCTTTACAGATGGAGTCCCCTGCATCCCTCGGTGAGGTCTAGAAGCACTAGATCTATATCCAGCCATTCAGCAGAGATCCTGCTTCATTGGTGTTCACCTGATTTTGGCATTTGACCAATTAGATGAGCCCTTCAATGATATAATACCTACTGGAAATTAAGTTGGACAAAAAGCTGACAAGTCAAGAACAAAAACAGAAACTGAAAAGTTCAAAAGTTAAGTTCAAAAGTGAATAAGCCTTGTTAACAATTATATTTAGGCTTATAAACTAAAAAATGTCAGTGCCAGTGTCAGCATTAATGCCTCTAAGCTTATGTTGGACCAAAAAAAAAAGTTTGAATGCGCGCCGTCATTCAGACAGCGAGCCCAACAACAGCCATGTCTCCTTCCGGAGGGAGACATGGCTGTTGTTGGGCTCGCTGTCTGAATGACGGCGCGCACTGATACGAACAGAGAGAAAATAGGACCAATTGATAACGACGTGTGACTTTTTCCACTACAATCTTTTTGGGATGCAAAAATATCACTCTTTTGAACACATAGTGTTTTGGGAAGAGAAACGTTTTATTTCGCTGGGTCTAGCAAACCTGCCGGACTACTTTTGGCTTGACCAAAACTGGACGATAACTCTGCTCACAGGACGCTGCCAGGGGTAAGTCAGTGTGATTGCATGCCACTGGTGATGGGGATGCCATACAGATTCATGTCAAAAATACCGAACTATCCCTTTAACTGAACTGGTCAGATGACTCAAACAAACTACTGTCCCTATCATTGGAACAGACCAGACTGACACTGATTCACACTTAAGTCCTTTATTTGAGTTTTTTACAAACTGAGGGGAGGTCACATGACCACTGCTCTCTCCTCTGGAAGGTAACAGTAGTAACGTTCTTCTTGGTTAGAGGAGAGTTAAAAGTTCTGCCTCTAGGCTGACTCTGCCCATTAAACAGCCAATCAGAGCAGGAGTTTATTCAGACACAGTAACTAAAAGGGGTTTCAGACACTGAGGAAATCCAACAGAGATTGGTTCACTAAAGGTCAGACTGGTTCCTGCTTAGAGGAGATTGCTGCTATTTCAGCACACAAGGTTGATTGACTTGACCGTTTTGGGTGTGTATTGCAGGGAGTTCCTTTGTCATTAATATGTTTCTCTACCTTTAACACACCTTCATCAGGTGATTACAGTTCATGAATCAAATAAGGTGTGCTGAAGCAGGGACACATCTAAACCATGGAGTACACCAGCCCCTCAGGACTGGAGCTGCCTTCCCCTTGTCTACAGTCGTTCATTGTTTGGGACATCTTAGCTATTAGACTTAGGTGTTCTATTGTTTGGGCTGTCTCGTGGATTAATTATGTGGAAGGCCTCAGGCGGTGGTCTCAGGTGATATGGTGTTTGAATTATTAGAGTGTTTGGGGATTTTAGAACAGACATTTTAAATATTCACACGCGCTGAGTTTCCTGTCAGCTCCCTGCTTCAGGTGTAGGTGTCTCCATATCTGCGGTGTCCATCTCCAATCAGCTGCGTCTTCTCGCTGGCGCTGCTTGGCTGGTGAACCATTGGAGTCTCAACATCTGCAAGCAAGCACACCAGGAGATCTCAGCAAATATCTGTGTGCAAGGTAGGCAACACAGGGTCAGGGTAGGATTTGATCCCAAATGCTCCATAGTAAAAGGCACTCTGACCAGTCAGCCAAAGGGATATTCCCATGGCCAAGCAGCCAGATCGGACCAATCCCAAGCAGGACAGGACCACACTGTCACATGTGCTCGGAAAAAATCTATTTCATATCACATCCCTTCTAATATTGATTATGAGTGCTGATTTTTATCGAATTACTTTGAAAAGTATTCGCTCTTGCAAAGGAACTGCTAGACAAGGCTGACTGTGGGTCTAGACTCCTTCAGACTGAAGGTTATTTCTACGAATGCTTCTGGTTGTGGGTAACAGCATACTTTGCCTGTGAGAATCTCTCCTTATGTTTCTTAACTAGTCAATTAAAACAGAAAGGAGCATTGGTAAGACTGTATCTGTTCTCCCTAGCAAGGATTAGTAAATGCTGCTTGAATAGAAACACAAATCTCATTTTCTTGTTAAATAAGACTCAACAGTTGGTGTCACAAACAGGATCTACTTGACTGATTATCTGGGAGCGGTTATAAGTGTCAGATAAACCTGGCTGTCATGATCAGCACCAGTAGCTGATCTTATTACTCACTTCATTCACCTGCCATACCCTCTCTAATTATCATTGATCTTATTCACCTGCTCCCTCTGCTATATATACGCTGTTCAGTCCAGCTATCAGGGCCAGATCATTGTGTGATTTTGATTTGATGCCTGTTAGTTATGTTTGTATCATGAGTTTTAGTTAATCCCCAGTCGATGTTCCTGTTCCTGGAGACCAGGGTTTGCTGTTTGTCTTGTCTTCTGATCGTGTCCCGGCTCCTCTCCGTGTAGCCCTCAGGGTTTTGGCTCGGATTGCGGGGAAGGTTGGTTTTAAGTCCTGTAAGCCTGGCTCCTAGTTGGAGACAAGTTTAAAGTTTCTGCAATTATTCCTGGTACCATGTCTTGTCTCTGTCCCTCAACCACTGAGCCTGTCAGTCTCAATCTGAGCGTTTCTGGCTGCTGCTGGACTCATGGAACTCTGAACCTGCTCTAATGCTCTGTGGATTCCTGAAACCCTGGATCTGTTCTGTTCCTGTGTGGGCTACGGACTCCTGGTTCCATAACTTTTCCTTTCTGATCTGTATCCCTGACCTGGATCGGATTCCTGCCTGGTCACTGAGGTTGCTTCATCAGGGACATTCTCTGGGCGGCTTTGCACCACGGCTCATTTGACAGCCCATTGGCTGGATTATGCCTTCCTTGGATAGGATGGACTCAAATGTTAAACCAGGTAAGTGACTCAGATTATCATTTTCCATCAGATGATTTTGGTCACTTACTTATGTTTCTCCAACATCAAGAGTGCCAGTGATGGCTTGTGCCACACCCCCTGCAGTCGCTGCAGTCCACGACGCCACACTTCTGTTCTGTTCTTGTTTTGTTTAAATAAATGTTTTGAACTTTCCTACTGACTGTCTGGCCTTGAATAGTGGAGCCATCTGTCTTGTTTCATGACACTGGCATTATGTTCTGGCCTCAACCCAAAGAGAGCTTTAAGAGATGGAGGACTTCTGACTTAATCACCAGGAGATCTGAAGTGAATTTAATTATTCATTTTTTGAGATTGTAATAAATCTTCAATCAGCATGCCTCAAATTTTTCGATTTACAATTCACATAGTGGAACAAAATAGATAACATGAAGAGTAAAAGTTGGAGAAGTAACAGTTTCTACCGGGGTTAATGATAGATTTTGTTTTTCCACCAGGGAACAAAAAGACCCTTCACAAAGATGGAGTTAGAGGGGACCCCTAAAACACAAGGGGGGCGGCTGCAGGTAGAAGGCACTTGATTTTACTCGGATGTAAGTAATCTACAGAAAGGGATCTCCACCAGTTATCAGAGTTGGCACCACTGTACAAAATTACTTGTGGATAATGGGAAAAATTAGCAGTTCCAACAGAATGGAATAAGAAGCAAGGATCCAGGAAATAACAGTTCTGACGCATAGCATTTAAACCTTACATTAAACTAAGTGATAATAATGATATTAATCATGTATTTTATTTTCAAAGTGCTTTCAAAGGTAGAGCTCCAAACCTTTATAGGAAAATAATAACTCAAACTATTAAATCACTAGGGAACAATATTAGTTGGATGAATTAAAAGTGTTCAGATCCTCCAGTTAGATTAAAGGTTCAAAGTCTAATTAAACCAGCTGATTTTATCAAGTCATTGACTAGCAGGGTATTTTTCACTTGGATGAGCAAGTGCAAACAGTAGATATTATCTTGCATTCTGTCATTGGCTCTGCAGTAATGCATCACACCAAGCATCCATGCAGCAACCGAGAGATAAAAACACATTTTTAACAGTAAGACATCTCCGTAGTTATAAGTATATGAAATATAGTTTAGAATAAGTAAACTCTAAGTGCACTGCCTGATTTTAAGTATGAAATTAGTGCACTTTTAGTATACTTGTATAAACTACTTTTTAGTCAAGAGAAGCAGACATAGGAGAGAAACAAAGAAAAACAGATCCATACAAACTTTCTATGTTAGAAAAGGCAACAGTAAACTAGCTCCACAGCTGCTCTCAGGCTGATTTTATCTCAACAGAATGCGAGGAAATCAAGTTAGTCCCAGTAAAAGCTGAACTCATATCTATGTTCAGCAGTAAAATAGAAGCTACTATGATGAGAAAAAGTAGAGATAAAAAAGTTAAGATTGAACTAACAGATTCTGCAGAGTGGGAGAATAGAGATAGAATGAAGCAGAATGATGAAAAAGGGGTCCCTATGTCCTCCAGCAGTCTAAGCCTATAGCAGCAGAACTATAGAGATAGATCAGGATAACCTGAGCCACTCTAACTAGAAGCTTTATCAAAAAGGAAAGTTTTAAGCCTAGCCTTAAAAGTAGACAGGGTGTCTGCCTCACGGACTAAAACTGGTAGTTGGTTCCACAGGAGAGGAGCCTGAGAACTAAAAGATCTGCCTCCCATTCTACTTTTAGAAATTCTAGGAACCACTAGTAAACCTGCAGATTGAGAGCGAAGTGCTCTGTTAGGAACATAAGGAACAATCAGATCTCTGATATCAGATGGAGCTTGGCCATTTAAGGCTTTATATGTGAGAAGGAGGATTTTAAATTCTATTCTGGATTTAACAGGAAGCCAATGAAGAGAAGCCAGGATAGGAGAGATATGATCTCTCTTTTTCATTTTCATCAGAACTCTGGCTGCAGCATTTTGGATCAGCTGAAGGCTTTTAACTACAGTTTGTGGACTTCCTGATAGTAAAGAATTACAATAGTCCAGCCTTGAAGTAACAAATGCATGGACTAGTTTCTCAGCATCACCCCTGGACAGGAGATTGCTCATTTTAGCAATATTCCTCAGATGAAAGAAGGAAATTCTAGAAACCTCATGTTTCATCAGGTGTCCGCCTCTTCCTCAGGTGCTCCAGCAGAATCTACATTCTGCATATTAGTTCCTACTTGGAAATTTCAAGCAATAAATGTTCTAATAACACAAAAATATGCATAAATTAAATAAAAATATGTAGACTGAAATTGTGGCAGTAAAACCTTCTTTCCTGAGAAGAGATCACGTGGGAAGAACGCTCTGAATAAGACTTTGTAATGTATACGTATTAAATGAGACGCGCCGGCAGGTTTACAGCATTTATCTTATTCAGACCAGAGAAAGGGCTCAGGTTACTAATGGCAGTGTTTCCCACCAGGCTCGCCTCTTCAGAAAGACTGCCCAGAGTATGAGTTAGAGAAGCTTTTTATACGTCTCCAGAGTCACACCCAGCCACTTCGTTACATCGTACAGATGAGGAGACGTTACGGACTCCAGCCATGTCGAGGTAACAGTGTTCTAGTTCAAGGAAAATCCCGATGCTCAGGGACTGAGTTCCCTGTTAGTGATAATTCACTCCATCTGTATCCTCCTGTTTCATTTCCAAATATTGTCCTTATTACCTAAACTGCTTGGGAAAAGATTAGCCTTAGCACATATGAGGCCGGTAATATTAGGGTTTAAAACGCATATTAAAAAATAATCCTAAAAATCTTACCATTGTCAGGACTGTTTCGAATCTCCTCCTCCAGGTCATCAGGGGAGACATAGTCTGGCTCCGCCCCCTCCCCAGTGGCAGTGGGTTTGAGTTTTCCACAACAGCAATTGCAGCAGCAGCACAAGCAGCAGCCACAGTAGCATCCGGTCAGAATGCCGCAGAGCAGGAACAGACCCTGGAAGAGAAAGCTGCCGTCAGGCATTACGCCTCACTCCTGATGAGTCAGATCCTTTAAGCTCCACCCCTACCTTGGCCCACCAGGTGGACAGCATGAAGTAGGTGTTGACATTGTCCTCTCCGAACTGCTGGGCCACATAGAGTCCCAGGGAGCCATATGCATCGTAGATGTTCCTCTTGGTAAGGTCAGACAGCACAGAGTGAGCATTGTTGAGCTCCTTGAACTTCTCGGCTGCCTCCGGGTTGTCTGGGTTCTTATCAGGATGGTACCGCAGCGCCAACTTCCTGACAGCACAAACAGGACTTAACTGGAAGCTCAGAAATTACAAAAAAACCCTAGCTTATTGTAACAAGCTGCTTCAGCTCGGGAGTCCAACTGGCAGAGGTCCTCAAAGGTGAACCATCTACCTAGTCTTCATCAAAGAGATGTCTGACCCTTCATTGCCTTTTACAGAGATGTATAGAATAGATAAAGTGGCCTTGCTTCTACATGCTTCAAAGCTGAGTGGGCGGGGCCAGGAGAGAGGGGGCCTCACCTGTAGGACTTTTTGATGTCATCATGGGCACAGCCTTTCTCCAGACCAAGGATGTGATACAGAGACTCCCCGGAGGTGGACAGGCTTCGCTGCTTCCCGTCAGACATCCCGATACCATCACCTGTAGAGGAATGAACATCACACACTTTGATGCAGACATCGCTTTGCCTCCACCCAGCTGAAACCAGCCAGTGATGTCACACCCGTCCATCCCCTAACATCAGTTAGAAACTGGAAGTCCTTCAGTTTGCAGCAAGCTGTTACTTAGAAAGGACAACAGAAACATCAAATACCCAATACACTCAGAAAATGGTATGGTCGGGATGAAGTTATAAAACAATAAAACCAGAGCAGACAGGATTAAAATAAGCCGTACCCAAATATACCAATGTCCTCGATAGATGTGCGCTTGTGATGTGAGACTGGGACAGGATCTACACTATAATATTTCACATTAAGTCTTTGACTTCTACCGTTTTTTTGTATTGTGCAAAGCTACTTCTTCTACAGTTGTTACAGAAATTCCCCTTCAGAGGATACCTGCTACCATGATGTGTTTAAAGGACAAACAGTTTGTTCAGGATTGCCTGAGGCTTTCTGACTATAAGTTTAATAAAAAGGAAAGGCTGTCCCTATGTCCTCCAGCAGTCTAAGCCTACAGCAGCAGAACTATAGAGACAGAATGAAGCAGAATGATGAAAAAGGGGTCCCCATGTCCTCCAGCAGTCTAAGCCTATAGCAGCAGAACTATAGAGATAGCTCAGGATAACCTGAGCCACTCTAACTAGAAGCTTTATCAAAAAGGAAAGTTTTAAGCCTAGCCTTAAAAGTAGACAGGGTGTCTGCCTCACGGACTAAAACTGGTAGTTGGTTCCACAGGAGAGGAGCCTGAGAACTAAAAGATCTGCCTCCCATTCTACTTTTAGAAGTTCTAGGAACCACTAGTAAACCTGCAGATTGAGAGCGAAGTGCTCTTGAACTTATCAGGTTACAATTGGTTAGAAGGTGAACCAGGAACCAGGTGGGTCTGATAACATAAACTGATGGTGGACCTGAGCTAAGGAGACTGACTTAGCAAGAAAAAACCTTGCAGGAATCCTGACAAAACAGAATAATTGACTGAAAGGAGAGCCGAGGAGTAATTAAAGCCGGCATACACTGCAATATTTTCAATCGTGGCACGCAGCTACAGCTCATATTGTGGACCAAACCGCAGGGTTTAAAAGTTCCCAGCTCACCATGTTTGTTCTCACACTGTGGGACCCGACGCTCTGATGCGATCTACCTGCTCACACTGTACGTCTAAAAACCAGGTGGGACTCAGCGCTGCAGTGAGATGGCGCTACTGGGACTCATCTATCCAGAAGCCAAACCAGTAGCAGAGGAACATGAAGCTCACTAGAGTGAAACGCGCTGCCTTGGATATTTGGGCTATTTTGTGCTGAAAGCCCTAAAAAGAAAAGGAGACGACGTATTTGGACAAAGACATGGCTGAGCTAACGTGGCTACTACGGTCCGTCACCACGGTGCTGCAGATCTACACTATGGCTGGAGTAGAAAAGCAGTGAGGCGTAATCAGGTGGAGTCAACGTTTAAGAAAAAGAAGCGATAAGCAAGGCTTTTTAAAGTTCTCCTCCTGATGCTTCTTTGGCTCCGCTTATCTTCATCCAGTGGCCTCCTGAGATGGAGCCAAACAAAGGAGTCATCGATCAGAGAGGAGTCCATCTATGAACCAAACGCTCGGGAAACTGAAACCCGCATAAGTCAGGACAGAGCCAGCTCACATGCCGTACCAAAAGACACTGCTATTCATGGAGGAGCATCTCATCCCTTTAGATCAGGAAACATTTTCTGGGCTGGGTTGGTCGGTAGAAATGGAGCAACAGCAACAAGATGATGGTCTGATAACATCCTAAAAGTTTATCATGGGTCAACCTGGAGCTGCTAGACACAAACTAGATAGACTTAGAACAGAAGATAAGTCAGAAGAAACTTCTGAAATCAACCAGCAGCAGGTCTCCGTGCCTTGGGGCCTCAACTGACAGAGAGCCAAGAGGTCCTGCACAGCAACGGGTGACTTAGAAGATGTCAGTCCCCTAACAAAGCCAGGTGGAGGCTTCTGTCTAAAGGGTCATCAACAGTGCCCTGCAGAACTGAATAACTAGAGCTAGCAGCTGACGGATGCAGAATGAAGACCAAGGTGAAGGTGAAAGAGTTACCTGCTGGAGTCTTCAGAGTTCCTCTCCCAGCATTGACCTGCTCCGGTACTTTAGCTCCAAGGTTCTGATGAAGTTCATCAAACATTCAGAGGTATCTCAGGTGACGGCCAGCTGCAGCGACCGCTCGGGTTTCGCACAGGGGGTTGCCACGGCAACCAGGTGTGAAAAGGTGGACACACAAACAGGAAGAGGGAGGGCCAGGAAGAGAAGGTAAGGAAGTGAGAAGATCCCAGTCCAACAGGTCCAGTGGAGGCTTGATTACCTGCAGAGAATCCTGGAACCTTAACAGAACGTCCTCCTACTGTTAGAAAACACCGCCTTCTGCCTGGGCAGGCTGAACGGACACAGGTGACTAAGCCAGTGGTCTGAAACTGCTCTGAGACCAGATCAGACCAGTTAAGACACAACCTGAGCAACATGCAGCCAACACCGAGCACAAGGGGAGCCTCAGAGCAAGAAGTAGATTGGCTGAATGGAACAAAACCATGAGGAAGGTGGTTTCACTCAGTTGGTGGGTAAATCCTGCTGTTAAAGCAGAGCTATGAGACAATTTAACAGAACCTCACACACTGAGCATGTGCAAACCAGGGAGTTCTTCTACTACTACTTCCAGAATGACGACCAGCGCCAGAGTCTGACGGGTGGTTTTTAGACGTACAGTGTGAGCAGGTAGAACGCATCAGAGTGTCGGGTCACACAGTTTGAGATCAAACATTGTGAGCTGTGAACTTTAAACCCTGCTGTTTCATCGTACAGTTTGAGCTGCATGCAACAATTAGAAATATCGCTCAGTTGATGCCCAGCTTAGGTTTAAGGTCTGTGTCTGAGAATCTGATTCGTCATGTTTCATACTTCCTGTTTTCATACTGGTCACTATCAGTGTTTTTCTATCAACTATCTGGACTCCAACAGGATCCCTTTTTGATACCGTGTGCAATAATCCTGTATAATAATAATGATTTAAAATAGCTGAGCTGTGTGGAGGCATTGCATATACTGTATAGATCCCATGCACCTTTGGCAACTTCTTCTTCTCTTTTTGACTATTTGAGCTGATGGAGCGAGTACATTTCTCCACTGTGAGATCAATAAAGCCAACCAATCAATCACATTTCCTTTTTTCAGCTTTTATTGTCATTCCACTGTCACAAGTACAGAGCAACGGAATTAACTCTCTGTATTTAATCCATCCCCTTCGGGAGCAGTGTGGGGTTAAGGGTCTTGCTCAGGGACCCAGAGTGGAGGCTGTGGAAGTGGTACTCACACTCAGAACCTCTAGGATCCAAGCTCTATGCCCTGACCACTAGGCTGCCCCGCTGCAGCTTTTATGTAACATTTTTTCAACATGTATAGAAGTAACAAGCTAGTAGGAACAAAGTACAGATATTAGTGTTCAAATGTAGATAGAAGATGTAAAAATCCTTAAGAAAATAAGCAGTCAATTAAAGAACAGATGGCAAGAAAAGCAATGAAGTATTTATGATTAGTAAGTTGAAACCTCTAGTATCTATATGGCTGACATCGGTTTGATTATGTTTAGAGCTGGGTTACTCTAACTCCACCTGGAGCATAAAACCAAATGTTTCAGAAACACATCTAGAAGAAAAAAACTAATTTTGAAAAAAAAATCTGTGTATACAAAAACAAAAAAGGAATAGAATATAGACCATGTGACAAAGAGCAACAGCTTTCTGTACATTTACAAAAAACAACTAAACATTAAATTAATATATTTCAATGTTCATATGAATTTATAGATATTTTTATAATTTTTGAAAATGCAAACAAATATGATGAGCTCCAATCTCTATGAAAATTCAGAGAAAATCTGCTTTAATTTAAAAAATGTTTACATTTCTAGTAGTCAACTAGGGGGACTGGAATATTAAATACTGACTTTAACCTGCAGGTGGCAGCAGCAGAGAGTGTGCTGCACATGGGGAGAAGAAGAAGAAGCCGGACTGTGCAGCTAGCAGCTGTTAGCATTAGCTTCCGTGTGCTAGCAGAGAGGCTGCTAATGTGTGAGTGTTTGCAGTGAGAATGTGTTGAGTCCAGCTGGAAGGAGAGTTTGTCAGCGAGCAGTTAACTCCTGCTGGAGAAACATTCCCAGAGTTTAAAGGAAGATTAGATCAGATCGAGGAGGAGAAGATGGATGATCAGCACAGACTGCTGGATTTCACCAGGATCCCCCAGATCATCTTACACCGGATAGGTAGGAACCACCTGATACTAACGCTGCCCTCATCAGGCTACCTGGAGACACTAGCCTAGGAACCATAGGTAGGAACCACCTGATACTAACGCTGCCCTCATCAGGCTACCTGGAGACACTAGCCTAGGAACCATAGGTAGGAACCACCTGATACTAACGCTGCCCTCATCAGGCTACCTGGAGACACTAGCCTAGGAACCACAGGTAGGAACCACCTGATACTAACGCTGCCCTCATCAGGCTACCTGGAGACACTAGCCTAGGAACCATAGGTAGGAACCACCTGATACTAACGCTGCCCTCATCAGGCTACCTGGAGACACTAGCCTAGGAACCATAGGTAGGAACCACCTGATACTAACGCTGCCCTCATCAGGCTACCTGGAGACACTAGCCTAGGAACCATAGGTAGGAACCACCTGATACTAACGCTGCCCTCATCAGGCTACCTGGGGACACTAGCCTAGGAACCATAGGTAGGAACCACCTGATACTAACGCTGCCCTCATCAGGCTACCTGGAGACACTAGCCTAGGAACCATAGGTAGGAACCACCTGATACTAACGCTGCCCTCATCAGGCTACCTGGAGACACTAGCCTAGGAACCATAGGTAGGAACCACCTGATACTAACGCTGCCCTCATCAGGCTACCTGGAGACACTAGCCTAGGAACCATAGGTAGGAACCACCTGATACTAACGCTGCCCTCATCAGGCTACCTGGAGACACTAGCCTAGGAACCATAGGTAGGAACCACCTGATACTAACGCCGCCCTCATCAGGCTACCTGGAGACACTAGCCTAGGAACCATAGGTAGGAACCACCTGATACTAACGCTGCCCTCATCAGGCTACCTGGAGACACTAGCCTAGGAACCATAGGTAGGAACCACCTGATACTAACGCTGCCCTCATCAGGCTACCTGGAGACACTAGCCTAGGAACCATAGGTAGGAACCACCTGATACTAACGCCGCCCTCATCAGGCTACCTGGAGACACTAGCCTAGGAACCATAGGTAGGAACCACCTGATACTAACGCCGCCCTCATCAGACTACCTGGAGACACTAGCCTAGGAACCATAGGTAGGAACCACCTGATACTAACGCCGCCCTCATCAGACTACCTGGAGACACTAGCCTAGGAACCATAGGTAGGAACCACCTGATACTAACGCTGCCCTCATCAGGCTACCTGGAGACACTAGCCTAGGAACCATAGGTAGGAACCACCTGATACTAAGGCTGCCCTCATCAGGCTACCTGGAGACACTAGCCTAGGAACCATAGGTAGGAACCACCTGATACTAACGCTGCCCTCATCAGGCTACCTGGAGACACTAGCCTAGGAACCATAGGTAGGAACCACCTGATACTAAGGCTGCCCTCATCAGGCTACCTGGAGACACTAGCCTAGGAACCATAGGTAGGAACCACCTGATACTAACGCTGCCCTCATCAGGCTACCTGGAGACACTAGCCTAGGAACCATAGGTAGGAACCACCTGATACTAACGCTGCCCTCATCAGGCTACCTGGAGACACTAGCCTAGGAACCATAGGTAGGAACCACCTGATACTAACGCTGCCCTCATCAGGCTACCTGGAGACACTAGCCTAGGAACCATAGGTAGGAACCACCTGATACTAACGCTGCCCTCATCAGGCTACCTGGAGACACTAGCCTAGGAACCATAGGTAGGAACCACCTGATACTAACGCTGCCCTCATCAGGCTACCTGGAGACACTAGCCTAGGAACCATAGGTAGGAACCACCTGATACTAACGCTGCCCTCATCAGGCTACCTGGAGACACTAGCCTAGGAACCATAGGTAGGAACCACCTGATACTAACGCTGCCCTCATCAGGCTACCTGGAGACACTAGCCTAGGAACCATAGGTAGGAACCACCTGATACTAACGCTGCCCTCATCAGGCTACCTTGAGACACTAGCCTAGGAACCATAGGTAGGAACCACCTGATACTAACGCCGCCCTCATCAGACTACCTGGAGACACTAGCCTAGGAACCATAGGTAGGAACCACCTGATACTAACGCTGCCCTCATCAGGCTACCTGGAGACACTAGCCTAGGAACCATAGGTAGGAACCACCTGATACTAACGCTGCCCTAATCAGGCTACCTGGAGACACTAGCCTAGGAACCATAGGTAGGAACCACCTGATACTAACGCCGCCCTCATCAGGCTACCTGGAGACACTAGCCTAGGAACCATAGGTAGGAACCACCTGATACTAACGCTGCCCTCATCAGGCTACCTGGAGACACTAGCCTAGGAACCATAGGTAGGAACCACCTGATACTAACGCTGCCCTCATCAGGCTACCTGGAGACACTAGCCTAGGAACCATAGGTAGGAACCACCTGATACTAACGCTGCCCTCATCAGGTTACCTGGAGACACTAGCCTAGGAACCATAGGTAGGAACCACCTGATACTAACGCTGCCCTCATCAGGCTACCTGGAGACACTAGCCTAGGAACCATAGGTAGGAACCACCTGATACTAACGCCGCCCTCATCAGGCTACCTGGAGACACTAGCCTAGGAACCATAGGTAGGAACCACCTGATACCAACGCTGCCCTCATCAGGCTACCTGGAGACACTAGCCTAGGAACCACAGGTAGGAACCACCTGATACTAACGCTGCCCTCATCAGACTACCTGGAGACACTAGCCTAGGAACCACAGGTAGGAACCACCTGATACTAACGCTGACCTCATCAGGCTACTTTGAGACACTAGCCTAGGAACCATAGGTGGGAACCACCTGATACTAACGCTGCCCTCATCAGGCTACCTGGAGACACTAGCCTAGGAACCATAGGTAGGAACCACCTGATACTAACGCTGCCCTCATCAGGCTACCTGGAGACACTAGCCTAGGAACCATAGGTAGGAACCACCTGATACTAACGCTGCCCTCATCAGGCTACCTGGAGACACTAGCCTAGGAACCATAGGTAGGAATCGCCTGATACTAACGCTGCCCTCATCAGGCTACCTGGAGACACTAGCCTAGGAACCATAGGTAGGAACCACCTGATACTAACGCTGCCCTCATCAGGCTACCTGGAGACACTAGCCTAGGAACCATAGGTAGGAACCACCTGATACTAACGCTGCCCTCATCAGGCTACCTGGAGACACTAGCCTAGGAACCATAGGTAGGAACCACCTGATACTAACGCTGCCCTCATCAGGAACTAGTTTATGCATTATTTCAGCGTTTAAGGTGTTCATGATTAGCTCCTGGTTTAAAACATCATCTTCCTCCGGTTGCTGTGGTTAGTTTTTGAACATCAACATTAAAAAAAAGAAACTGACACACAAACTGTGTGAGGTTCTAATGAAGAGGATCAAACATGCAGAGCTAGTCCAACACTGGCCACCCATCAGCAGCGGCTCATTAGCTTCGCCTGGTTTAATAATTACAGACCTGAAAATAGTTTTTTAAAAATTATTCTCCAGATGAGGATACATTTTCTTCCATGTTTTAAAACATTCTGAAAGAATCAAAATGTAATTATTAGGTTTTGATGATATAGATATAGGGAATTTAGTTTTCTGAAATATTTAATGACGTATTTCAGCCATTATACTCCTTAGGATCACTTTACAATGGTTGTGAAAACCATATTAGTTTCATCTCCCACTCTGGGAATCCCTAGAATAGATGATACATGTGGCAGATTAATAAAGTCAATATTAAGTTTATATAAGTAACTGGGAAAGGATTTTTACTATTGAAGATAATTAGACTTCATCCGTTCAGCATCTGATCCTCTAAGGCTACACCTTCTAAACTAAAAACCTAGTTTGTTTTATCTTTACCCTCCAACATTACGTCTTTCTCCTGTGTTTGTCTTTCCAGACCTCCTGCAGGTTGGAAAAGAGGAGGATTTCTCTGAGCAGCAGCTCTGGAAACAGGAGAGGAATTCCAGTTTGGACCAAGAGGAACCAGAACCTCTGCAGATGAAAGAAGAGCAGCTAAAGCCAGAAGATCCCTGGACTAAAGAGGAAACCATGGAGCTCCCCATCAGTGAGCAGGAGGAGCAGCAGGAGGCTGGAGGTTAGAGATGAACTGATTCAGGCTTTTTTTAAAGGCTTGTTCTAATTAAACTTATTATTGCCTGTAGTTTATCCGTTTCCATGGTTAAAATGTCACAATCAGAACAAATGTTCCACAGGTCCCAATTTTACCAAAGAATAGATATTTATTAACAGATCAGTTTAAACCAGGGGTCTGCAACCTTTCAAAGAGCCATTTTACCCTGAACCAAAACCAATGAGCTTAGTTCAAGTTCTAGTTTTTAACCCTTTAACATCAAGTGTCTCTGAGTTACTGATACCTCTACATCATCGTCTGTTCTGAACAAAACACACTCATATACCCCATTTACACTACCCTTGAAACACCGTGCTGAGACCGGTCCGAGCTCAGTAACTGAGATAACTTATCGGACCGAGCTAACTGCAGACCGGTTCCAGAGGTGGGCCCGGCTCGGTTTTTCCCTGGCTCGGTTCTCTGATAACAAGATGAGCAGAACGCGTCATCTCCGTCTGGCTGCACATCCCCATTCACACTCCATTCCAGTAGTTGGCGCTAATGCTTGCCAACCAAGACAAAACAGAAGAAGAAGAACAACTAAGTTAAGCCGACTTTCTCAAGTAAATCCACGAAGGGTTGCCGTCTTCGCCTGACCCTCCGCAAACACCGAAGTACAGCAATAATAATCAAGCATAACTTTCTGGATGTGACGGGCGCCGCCATTTTGATTTGCTTGATTCCCTCCTTCTTCGTCTTCTTCTTCTTGTGTTTTATGGCGGTTGGCAAACAACTTTTGGTGCATTACCGCCACCAGCTGCTTGATTTCCTCCTTCAATACTGGCAGTAATACCGCAGATTAGGGCTGGGCGATATACAAAAAAAGCTTATCGATAAAAAAAAAATGCATATTGATCGATATCGATAATTATTGAAAAGATTTGAAACCATACTTTATGTGCAGCTCTGCCTGGACTTTTTATAATATTGCTAAATGATTTAATTTTAATAAAAAAACACAGACTTCGGATTAAATCTTTATTTAACCAACTTTTTTAACCATAAGAGAATTGTTTTAAAGAAATAACTTAAGAGACCTGAGTTATGTTATTAAATACTGATAAAGAATAAACTAAAGTGACCAGAAAAGTGACCAAAATAAATATAACAAATAAATAAATGGACCCCCACCGCCACCCCCGTTTCCTACTTTAAAGCTACAGTGTCTAACTTTTAGCGACATCTAGCGGTCAGACTGCAGACCGCAGCAACATGAACATCTCCCCCCCACCGCTTCTCCCCCCCAACAGTACGGCGAGCGTTACAGGACAAAATGTCTTCCACGACGTCCGCATCACCTACCTTCTCAAGTGATGAGGTTTGTTTACATAGATAATTTTACAGATAGTATTTCATTAGTCTGTGTAGGGTATAGATTTCATGTAGACTTAAGATAATAAATATACCCGTCGTATTTTCTACATCCTTGTGACGTTTTGGCGATCTCGCAATCGCTAGTTTGTTGGCTCTGCGCTGCCGTAGCGCAAAGATGTCTGCCTCCATGGCTTCGAGACCCGCTCCTATGTAATTATAAATAACGAATTCTAAGGCAACGCAAATATTAAGGTTAAGAGGCTGAGCTCGTAGATGATGATAAATAACATAGTTATGTATAATATATTACATTTCTGACTGGATATCCCTGTAATTATTACACACTGTAGCTTTAACCTGAGGTATTACTTTGAAGTTTCTGGCCCCTCAGCATTTTTATCTTAATTGTTAGAACTACGTGGGAAACTGCCCAGAACTGAAAATATATATATATTTTCACGAAATTCCCGAAGATTCCTCGGAGGAGAGCCGCGCCGGGGCCTACACAGCTCGTACTCCTGCGGGTGTGAGCGGCTGAGATGATAAAAAAAAAAAAAGTTGGTTGTGTTATCAGACTGGTTTTCACTGGTTCCCGACACATTTTCCAGATGACTGTGGTTTGTTTTTGGTCCGACTTGCCATGACCGAAATACTGCCAGACTGCCGAACTACAAAAACCCTTCTTTGGAACAATTTCCTCCGCCTCTCCTTGCTGCGACATCTTCATGTGCTCTGTGTTGTGGTTTGAGAGGGCGGCGCTTGGTGACGGCGTGCCTGGGTCCGTGATTGTGATTGGTTGGGAGGAAGCAGTGACTAGCATAAACCTACATGCTAGGCTACAATGAGAAGGAAGGAAAACTGCGTTTCTTTTTTATCGAACTTTTATCGACCCTCTTTTTTTCTATTGCGCCACACGTCTATCGATCGATATATATCGTTATTGAATTATCGCCCAGCCCTACGGCAGATCGTCACTAGGAGGCGAGGAGTCGAGGAACCGAGATAGCGTGATGTGTAAACGGTCATCAGAACCGAGCTCGGCCGGGTTAACTGATCCGAGCTAGGACCGGTCTCGGCATGGATCGGTTTTTCTAGGGTAGAGTAAATGGGGTATTACAATCATACACATTTAGTGAATATCTATAACAAACTGCATTGAAATGTTAATGCATCACAATTAACACAAATAATCTCATTTACACTTTTCAAACTTTGTGTTATATTTTGTCAATATTCAATGAAAAATCTAGATAAAAAAATCTAGAATTTTCCATGTTTTATGGTTTAGACTTTATAGGGTTAAGATGAGGACAAAAACATTTCAGAAAGACCAAGTGTGGATTTTCTTCTGTAGGACATGATTTTATGGAAAGAAGAAACAGTTTCCAAGCTAATAAAATGAAATCTAGATCTAACTAGAAGATCTTAGCTTTCAAATGACACTTTCTGTTGTTAGAATTATATGCAGAGGAACCAGGTTTAAATCCTTCCTTTACCCTCCAACATAAAGTCTTTGTTGGATTCAGAAAATGTAGGTTTGCAAATAAATAGAAATTGAGTCTACACAGGAAAGAGATTCAAGCAGCTTCTGCAGGAGAGGAAGGAAAAGCCCAACTTCAAGCTTTCCTTCTCCAAATCCCCTCCTGCAGCCATCTTTTATTAACAGAACATAACACATGGTTACAAACAGAGTATTGTTCTGACAGAACAACTGATCAGTTCATGAAGACAGAATGCTCCATCAGAATGACAAGGCAGGATGGTCTCCTGACTGAATCATGAGACAGGACTGGAGCATCCCCTTGCACAAAAGTTTCATAAGCACACATATTAAGGAGAATTAAACTAGATGCTAATCCATATGGAATATGCAACAACCAGGATGGGTGTCGGTCAGGACACAGGAATGAAGAGCAAGAGTTGGTTTCCTTTGCAACAGGCTTCACTAGCTGTGCACTTTATTGTGAACTTCGTGTTGGAACAGTTTTTTTTCATTCGCTCAACACCGGAAGTATCACAATAAGGCACCCGCAGGTAAACGTGGATGTGACACTGGCTCGACTGACAAGCTGCCAATGGAACGAGTCAAAAATAAGAGACCCCAAAAAACAGAACAATAACTCTGCGGTAATCCTTACACTCTGGAATATTCAGCAACACAAGAAGAAAAAAAATACAGGAACTTGTGACCGCTCCCTAGCGGCAGGAAGAATTAAACATTTAATGCGTCTTTTGAGTCCCAGCCTTTTATACAGCCGCCCCCAAATGTGCAGGGCACATTTGCATAAAATAAAAGGCTAACTTTGTTGTAGAATGGCCAGCACTCGAAGGCGTTTCTTCTCCTGAAGGGAGAGCAGGCAATGTTACAAGCCGGGCTACTGGCCGGGTGTAAATGTGTCCCTTGATGTCAATG